>NW_026596057.1:30347176-30423172 GCF_907164565.1 Psammomys obesus
ATAAAATAAAATAAAATAAAATAAAATAAAATAAAATAAAATAAAATCAGGTAGTGATTGTCCATAATTGAAGTTTCTGTGGATTATAGTTTGCACGGAGCTTCCTCAGTTTCCACAATAATATTGTTTAAGGTTGAGATCATGCTAACACTGGCGAGTGAGACTTACAGAAGGGAGGACTGTGCGCCCTGCAAGGAGAGGAGCTAAGGATATGACAAAGCTGCCTAGGAAGTGGCACAGCTGAGTCTTACATTAAGCCTCACTGATCCGGCTGGAGCTGGAGTGAGTCAAAGCTGAACTCGCGTTCTCCCGGAGAGGCACAAGCCCACACTTGGAAAAAGCAAAGACGTCAGAAAAGGTTTCTGTTGACCTAGCAGACGTTGGTTGGCTAGCTGTCTTTACCATTTATGGAAATATGTTTCAAGACCGGACACAAGGTTTTCACATTTTAATGGCGGTGCTCATAGGTAAATTGCTTTTTTTTTTTTTTTTTACTATTTAGATAAGACAAATGGTATTGTTGTTACAGTTTTTAAGGTGTTTATTTAACCACTAATATTTAATGCTAAAGCAGGTACATTGCTATCTGAAAAGTTGAGCTTTGAACAAGAGAAAGTGGTTATATTCATATATCAAACCCTTGGTTTTTACATTTAATTTCTTCTGAAATTTATATTTTCTGAAAAGACTAAGTAATTAAAATAGATAAAAATACAACTTAGTTTTCATAAAAACAATTTTCTACATGGTGTTTTATTAGCAGCATGTCTTACAGTGAAAATTATGGCGAAAGCCATGCTAATAGACAATCTTAAACAGCTCTGTGTTCACTGTCCTGAAACTCAGGACCCTCCTAAGTCAACATTCCAGTGATTACAGGTGTGTGCCACCAATCCTGCCTCCCTTTGTATCCACAAAACTTATGTCTTCTGATTCATGTGTGCAGTATACCAGGTGGTAGACATCTTTTTATCGTGATTGTTTTTAAATGTGGCACTATCATATAAGCATAGCCTATGTTAGAAGAATTTTAGAAAAATAAATAAGAAGAATCTTAATTAATTGAATTGATTCAAAACAATAGTAAACTTTAAGCAATCTGCATTCTTAAGCAACACTTGAACACATGCAACCAAATCACAGCTGCTAAAATACTCCACTGGAAAGACTGACTGGCAGCTGTAATCCTAATCACCTAATCCTTTTATTTTGATAGACAGCAGACCTAGTCAGTGAGATAACCAATGAAGAAATTTTCTTTTTAAAAATTTTAAAATCTTTTATTTTGTTTTTATTGTATGAATGTTTTGCTTTTGTGTGTATGTTTCTTCACCACATATGTGCCTGTGGTGCCTGTGGAGGTCAGAAGAGGGCATCAGATCCACTGGAACAGGAGTTACAGGCAGCTGCTGGGAATTGAACTTGTGTCCTCTGCAAGGGTAGCCAATGCTCTTAACTGAGCATCTTTTAAGCCTCAAGGAAGTAATTTTCAACTTATTTTTTTCCCACTGAGTTCATCATCTGGCCTTAGTAGAAGTGATTTTAAACATATGAGAGCATAAGTCACTGCTACTGTTCTTTGTTCCCTTCATTCTTGTGTATCCTTCCTTCAGGCTTTTAATATTAAGGCAGGCTTTCTCTTTCCTTTTTCTGTTTGTTTCAGTTTTTTGTTTGTTTGTTTTTCACGACAGGGTTTCTCTCTGTAGCCCTGACTGTCCTGAAACTCACTCTGTAGACCAGTGAGTTTGGGCTGGCCTCAAAATACCAGAGATCCACCTGCCTCTGCCGCCTCGTGCTGGGATTAAAGGGTGCACCACCACCCAGCTTTCTTGTCCCTTCTTTTTAAACAGTGGCAACACACACACATATTATGTATATATGGAAATATTTTGGCTATATATATGGAAAATATTTTGGTAATATATATATATGGGAGGTATTTCACCAAGTTATTGGTATTTTGTGAAAGATCATATCTGTATATTCTATGGGGTAATAAAAAATAGACTAACAACTGTAAAGGAAGCACTGTCATCAGTATATGCTGAACAAATACAAATAAAGGCTCAAATTGAGGGAAATAAACATCCTATTTTTGGCTTTGACGGTCTTGCCTGTGGAGTTTTAATGACCTCTGGCACGTCTCCCTGTCTCTAGTTTCTCTGTCTTTTCTCCGTTATACAACCCTGTGGGACTGACCTTTGGAAGGGACCACATTGGTCTTACAGCCCACATTTACCCCATTATTTTCCACTGCCAGAAAGTAAATAAGTAAATAAACAAAAGAATAAAAACTTGGAAGATTCCAGCCCTGCAATCCGACGGCATTAGCTTAACCTTTCTAATTTCATCTTTCATGAATCCTTCATGGAAGCCACTTTACCAAATACATCATGGCTTCAGAATTTCTTCAGATTTTCCATTGAGGGTGTGTTGGTGTTTTGCTAATTTTGCACACAATGATCTTTTGGTTTGTTTGTTTGTTTAACTCTGATTTGTACATGGAATATAGATTCAACCTTAGTTTCCCTAAAACTTTCCAGGTCATCCTGTCCAGAGGCTGCTAGGGCCGAGCGCCTTTTGCCTGTGTGGATCACTGGGATCTGTCCAGTGCTGCCTCTTTGCAGTACAGTGACTCACACTACTGCTCTCTTTTCACACATTTGTCCTACCTCCATTAAGCTCAGTAAGACCTGGTTGTCATTTCACGCTAATCTACAGGACTTTGTGCATGGCCGAGATGACATCGGTATTTGTTTATTTTGATTTTAATTATTAGTTTTCATGTCTCCAGATTGTTCACTGTCTCTGATTCGAAGCCTTCACTAGAACTTTTCTGAATATGGTCTGAAGGTGCCTGACTTTGCTTTTTACAGATTATCTGAAACCACTGGATGCCTGTAGTGTCCAAAGCATTTTTATAAATGCCATAGCAGTGTGCTGTAATCACCTTTGTGTCACATAATATACTATAATCACATCAAAGTCAGGTCTTTGGCTTTTACGTTCATCCACTCCCCACATATTCTGTGGCAATAGGACACAGATTAGTACTTTGAAACATTTAAAGAACTGTAAATTTATCATTCAAATGATTGTCAATATGCTTTTGCTGTAGGTATTAAACTAAATACTAAGAGAGTTTAAAAAGCAGGCTATCACAATAATAGGGGCTTTTTAGAGTTTAGGTGAATTTCCAAGATATATAAAGGTTCTTGGGAGGCAATTTGAAATTGTTTATCCATAAAGAAATTTCTTGGTTTTGCCTATTGTTTATGCCAGGGTGTTTTTGTGTAGCTTGGGCTCTCTTGGCACTCACTGTATAGTCCACACTGGCCTCAACCTCATAAATGCTGCAATTAAGAGCGTGTACCACCATTCATAAAAGAACTTTCTCTTGCTGAAATACTTGCTGGTTTGTTGTTCAAATATGTAAAAAACCAAATTTAAGAAAAATTTATTTTAATACAAAGGTTCAAACTCTTGAGGTAGTTAAAATTTCTTCAAAATACTCCTTTAAAGCTAACCTTTAGTTATAATGTTATATTCATTCGCTATATCCATAAAACAAATCAGTTCCATCCAGTTCTATTCTTTCTATTGATAGAGCATTGATTACATGTGCTTCTAGCACTGTGCAGGCACTGTGGGAGACTTTCAGTAAAATTATAGTACTTCACCATTCTCACAGAACTTAAAATATTTTTGAGTTTTCAGAGCTTCTGGGAAAGCAATGCAAGTAGGGTAAAATATAAGTATGATGGAAACCTTCCAACAAGGTGCCTAAATGTCTGGTACAAACATGATGGTGGATAGTGGAAATTTACCATTTTTTAAACTAGTAAGCATACCCAGAAGGAACTTTATAAAATATTTGTTACTTTAATTAATCCATTCAAAGAATTAATTATCAAATGAATCTTTGGTTTTAGGGGTTCCTGGGATTCCAAATATGAGGCAAGCATTAAACTAAGGCTAAGACCCTGATTAATGAATAAAACACATTTTCTTTCCCTCATGAAATTAAAGTCTAATGATATTCATTAGACTGTGTACATCTCATATTTACTTATTATTATTTTTTCAAGACTTTTCATTTTGTATGGCAGAACAAATAACCACCGTTTGTAAATTATCTTTCAATGGCCACGCACTGTTTGAATTTTGCCAGTAAGGGTAATTCTTTTAGTTATTATTACCTTTTATTAAATAGCCACCATCTATTGATAACTTATGCAACAGGCAGTTTCTTAATCATTTACATGACTTAAATCAGACTGTGAAAAAGCTTTGTCATGCAAATGGAATTTTTTACCCCCGTTTTGTTAACGAGAAAAATAAAACAAAAGAAAGGAACCAGCCTGCTGGACATCACACAGCCTCGCTGTGGTTTTCATGCAACAGTGTCAAGATGGGAACCTTTGTATGACAGCTTTGCAATAGAACGAGAGTAAATTAACAAGGAGAATAGTCCTTGAGGAAAGAGTCCACATTTGTATCTAGGACCATTGGGGGGAAAAAGACTTTTCTCTTTTTGTTTTGTCCTTATAATAGTAATATCATATGTGTAAAAAAAATTAAAATTAAAATTTAGGCATAGGCCTAAATGGAAAGATAGCACACATATATTAGTAATCAGATAGACGAGTAGCCCAAGATTACAGTGTATGACAGTATCAGACTGAATGTAAAAGCATGAGTTAAGATCAGACTATAGGAATATTTTAGAACCTAGTCTTTGAACTTTCTAGACATGGAATTTCTTCTGCACGAAAGAACTGAGAACGCGTCCTTGCAGCTTGCAGGTGACTGAAGAGAAATGCGCTGCGGATGGAATGCTCCAACGCGGCAACTTGCATTTGCTCGTTTGCACTTACTGTCACCCCTAAATACTGTCTGTCCTAGTTTGATATCTGAGAGTGAGATAAAATACTTACGAAAAGCAAATTGGGGGAGGAAAGACTTCATTTCCGTTTACAGATTGCTGACCATTATTGAGGGAGGCCACGGCAGGAGCGCAAGGCCGGAACTCAGGCAGAAACCACAGCAGAAAACTGCTTGCTGGTTTGCTCAACCTGCTTCCTTCAGGCACCCAGGACTGCCTGTCTACCTCTCAGGGTCCTGGGCCCTCCCACATTGATTGCTAATCAAGAAAATAACTGCCATATACTTGCCTGTAGGTCATTCTGATGGAGGCAATACCCCAAGTGAAATTCCTTCTTCCCAGGTGACCTGAGCTTGTGCCAAGTTGACCCAAACTAACAAGCACAGGGTCATATTCTTGTCCTCTTCATTAGAATAGTTCTAATAGTTCTTTTATGGACACCATTTTGTTTTTCTTGAAGCCAAGAACAAGATTTTATCACAGTGAAATAAAAATTATCAGTGGGAATGTGTAGAATGGATTTCTTGTTTTATGAGCATCTAGGAAGCAGATGGCCTCTCTCCTTTAGGAGCCTTCTGTGGTGAGAGGTCTCTAGGTTTAACTATCTGGAAAAATTTGGTTCTAGGGGTAATAGGATGGTACAAAGAAGAGAGAGAGCAATCGTTATTTCCAGATAGAAGAGAGTAAAATAACCGTAAACAGAAACGGAGAAAAAGAACTCAAATTAGTCATTTTGAAATCTAGGATCATTGCCCAAATCAGACCTTCCCTGTTTTCATTTTGTTTTCCTATTAATGCCATATGTATATTTGCCAATGGTAACTTGAGATGATCACTGTAATTGAGAAATGTTCTACTTCTAGGAGAATCCTAAGTCTGTCGCGACTGCTCTTTGCACAGCATATGTAGAATGGTAGAGCTGAATGTCAGTTTTCCTCCAGAACTGCATCACAGTTCTAACCCTGAACTTGATCTGAACCTTTTGTTTACATATAAAATTTATGTGAAGCCTTTATTAATGACCTGATCGTCTATAGCTATGTGAGTGTGTATACAGTTCACCTATTGTCTGTTATTTAACAGGGATCCACTGTGAAGAAGACATTGATGAATGCTTACCAAACCCTTGCCAGAACGGTGGTACTTGTGAGAACCTGCCTGGGGACTATACCTGTCACTGCCCCTTTGATGACATTTCTCAGACGTTTTATGGAGGAGAGGACTGCTCTGAAGTTCTCCTGGGATGCACTGATCACCAGTGTCTGAATAACGGAACATGTGTCCCTTACTTCCAGAATGGCCGGCATGGGTTCAGCTGCCAGTGCCCTTCTGGCTATGCTGGGCCACTGTGTGAAACTGTCACTACACTTTCTTTTGAGAGCAATGGCTTCCTATGGGTCACAAGTGACTCACATACAGCCAAAGGTTCAGAATGTACCATGTCCTTGAGGTTTCAGACTGTTCAGCCAAACACACTTCTCCTTTTCCGAGGCAACAGCAATGTGTCTATGAAGCTGGAGTTGCTAAATGGCTGCGTTCACCTATCAGTCGAAGTCTGGAAGCAGCCAAAGGTGCTCCTCCATATTTCCCACAACACCAGTGATGGAGAATGGCATTTGGTGGAAGTGACATTTGCAGAAACTGTAACCCTTGGCCTGACTGTCAGCTCCTGCGAGGGGAAATGCACCACTAAGTCTTCTTTTCCAGTTGAGAATCATCGATCAATATGTGCTCTTCAGAACTCTTTTTTGGGTGGCCTACCTACGGGAACAGCCAGCAATGGTGTGTCTGTGCTTAACGTCTCTAACGTGCCGTCAGCACCTTCCTTTGTAGGCTGTCTCCAAGATATTAAATTTGATTTGAATCCCGTCACTCTGGAGAACATTCCATCTGGCTTATCACAAAATGTCAAAGCAGGCTGCGTGAGACGGGACTGGTGTGAAAGTCAACCTTGTCAAAACAGAGGACGCTGCATCAACTTGTGGCAGGGCTATCAGTGTGAATGTGACAGGCCCTATACAGGCTCCAACTGCCTGAAAGGTGAGAGAAGTGGGGTGCCCAGGAGTGCTGAGCCTCAGAGCAGAGCCATCTCAGAACACCCGGCTGCCACCCCTGTTAGTGGAACACAAGGACCCCTCAGAACTTATGCTATGTTTTGCTCACTAATGTCATAAAAGGACACAGCAGTGATATGTACTAATTATGAATGGGTTTCATGGGATAGCTAAGCTTTACTTGACTGAAAAGTAAAGTTAGTATTAATAATAATAATTACAATAAGCAAATAGCTCCTATCAAAATGGTGTTTCATCTAGTTAGTAAAATGCTCTTAGAAAACTTTGCCATTTATTGCAAATCAAAAATGTATTAAAAACCTTACTTATTTGTATAAGATGTAATATTTTGAAGAAAAGGGAGTTTGGGGCACAAAACTAATTAGTGCCACATACTAGTACTGTATCATGTGCTTGCTAGTCTCAGTGAATCTACACTTTCCTGCTTTCTCTCTGCACTGTTTGTGCTTCCTTAAGAATCATGCTTAAGATGAGCAGGGTCTAGTCAAAACTGTCTCTTTCAAGGTCTTATTGTATAGAGCAAATAGATGTCTGTAGAAGGATAAAAGAAAGAAAGGCCTGAAATGTATCATCAGTAAAACTTGGTTGTTGTCCTATACAAATCTATCTGATTCCTCTGGCAAGTCAGTTTGAAGTGTATTGCAAACTCTTTACTTCCAGCATCACCGCCAGACGGCTGTTGATAGCGGCCAATGCAGACCTGCTCACTCCTGGTCTGAGGGGGAACTCTAACAGAGCGCTTTGAAGTTGGGCTGCAATTTACTCCAGCATTTTAGAACGAGTCCGAGTAGGACAACATGTGGTAAATAGTCTCCTCTGTTCTGTATGAAGGAGAATTAAAACCAGCCGTAGCCTCTACCCTACTCCATGTCCAATGGCTAAGAATTATTAGAAACTATTCGCAGGTTTTCCCTTAACCACAATATTCCTTACAATCATGGACCTGTTTGACAATGAGGCATGGCATCTGCTGCTCCGTGCAATATTTTAAATGGCATGGCAAGTTGTTTTGTGATTATTTTTAAAGAAGAAAAGGTGAAATTATGCCGAGGCAATGGTTCACTTTTTGAAGAAAAATCTAATTGACCCAAGGCAATATTTTTACTACATATACAAAATAACAAACAGATGCGGGCTCGTTTTGACTGGCTTCCAGATGCAGTGACCCCTGAGGTTAGGGCTGACCTGGGGACGCTGACTGTCCTCGGAAACAAATTCGAGAGATGCCAAGCCAGTGGGTTCTGGTTTCCTTTACATTTTTTTCCAGCTTGGAAAATAATGAACTTTTAAAACAAAATTCCTGGTTTGGATACACTTTTCATATTTCCCGAAATAGTATGATTATACCCCTATGCGCATACTGAGTTTGATTATAACCCCTAAACATACACACAGTGCGTAGAAGAATATCCTCTATTTTCACACTGTTTGAAATGGTTTAACCCAAAATTTGTTATCAAAAGATTATAGAGCAGGAATTTCATAAAACCGTTGGTTTCTGAAAATTAGGGGAGAAATTTTAAAGGAAAGTTATAATTTTCATGTTGCCTCTGAATTATAAAGTTGAGATATTCTGTGTTGCTGAAATCTATAAAGAAATGTTTTCTGTATCCTATTCTTTTCACACACACACACAAACAGACACACACACACTTAAGTCCACAAATGAGACATAGAGTCTATCTGCCAGTCTATATGTATATTCAAGATGAGTTACACTGAAAATCAAAAGGGCAAGCCACTCAAATAATGATTTTAAGAATATATTTTACTATTTTATTTTATGTGAGAGTCTGAGTGTATATTTATGCACCATGTGAGTGCAGGGACCTATCGATGTCTGAGGATCCCCTGGAAGAGAAATTAAGGAGAGTTTTGAACTGCTTGATGTGAGTACTTGGGGACCAAACCTTGGTCCTCTCCAGGGCAGCAGCCTTTTTCCAGCCCACAGATAATGGTTTTGAAACTATGTTACCACCAGCAACTAAGGAAGAAGACAGTTTGGACAAGAGTGTTTGGTTGTCTGAGTAACACAAGAAGTTTAGAGATTGCCAATATCTTGAAGCTGATATTTTCAAAAGTCATTTTATGGCCCTAAGGGGAATTTTGAGAAGGTTTCCATAAGGCTCTGCACTGTCTGCAGTTATTAACATTGTGTCTTTTTATATGTTACAACAGGGTCTTCTGGGATATAATTCTAAAGCAATGGTTCTCAACCTAACTAACACTGTGTATATTTAATTCTTTGCCTCATGTTGTGGTGACCCCTAACCTTAAAAATTATTTCACTGCTTCATAACTGGCAATTTAGCTGCTTTTATGAATTGTGATGTAAATATCAGTGTTTTCCTGTGGTCTTAGGGGACCCCTGTAGAAAGGTCATTAATCCCAGAGGGGCTGCAGCCCACAGGTTGAGGACACTGTGCTAAAGGACTGCATCGCCCACCTATTTCTTTAGTTGGGAAGAACCTGATTTTAGAAAGTGGCTTCTTTATATTTGTCTTCCTCTGTACACCCAGACTTTTGGAAAGTTATTCTGTTTGAAACAGGGCTTATTAGGTTTGATGAGTCCTTGTTCTGTGGCTGGACTTCTTATGTCAGCCCCCTTGGAACGCCCTTCAGGAATAGAGAATTCACTATTCTATCTGGCCCCAAACTTCCAAACAGTTATTTCCTTCTATTTATTTGGATTATGATTTAACCTAAGCTTTCATTTTCACACACAGTTATCATCAGGGACATTCTCATTTAAGGCTTAACATCTCTTTTGAGAATTCCCAAATATTTGAAGAAAAATATTTCACACCCAGCAACACTTTCATTATCCTATACATATTGCTTTCCTCTATATGGCATGGCCTTGAGGGACTTCATCAACTGCTTGTTCCTTTTGCCATACATTTATCTCTCTCTAAAAGATGGTGCCTAAATATGCTTGCTGACACAGTGGCTTGGATGCATAACTTTCCTTTTCTCTAGATCAGGCTGTCGTTTGTCATATTAGCATTGCATTAACTTTGTGGCAGTCATATTGTCTTTTGTTGGTCGTTGTCATTTGTGAGGCTACAGACTGCTTTGTATTCATCCTTAACTATGAGCCACATTTAAATATAATGCTTACTCTCACTAAATTTCATCCTGTAGTCCATCAATTGTTAAAATCTGTCAAATCGTTTTTTTTTTTGTTTTTTTTGTTTTTTCTGTCCATACATCTTTAGAAAATACCCAAAATCTGTGTCAGAAGAGATCTCCCATGCCCGTAGTCAGGCCCTTCCTGTGCAGCTAACGGTGTTTCTAAAATCAAGCAGCTCTGACTACCTGCTTGCGGTTTCTGAAGAACAGGATTACTGGAGAGGCAAGTTTCTAAGGAAAAAAGAAACCTGTCTCTGCATCCTGTCTTTTATTTTCATCCACAAAGTGATGCTGCAGGCATCCTAGGCTGACCAGCAGGGACCTGGCCTCCTGAGCTTCAGGGATTTTTGTGCCTATCGTCAAAACTCAAGGGCTTCAAGAGCCCAATTTTCTTATTAAGCATTTTATCCTATACAAAAGTGCCACAGTGTGTTCAGAGATGTTAACCTCCTCAAAGAGGCTGTTTTATCTGGCAGTATCTTTGAAAGCTACCTGTAGTTGCCTGGAGCAGGCAATGTCCAAATGCAGATTCACAATGCAATGCTCCTATAGGAATCAAGTCAGAGTTCTGAAAATGGAGCCTTTCATGCAGAAAGTCTTCAAACACAGATGGTTGTCTAAGCAAGATTCACTGTGGTTCAGCTAAACTAAAATATGCCTCACTTTCACACAAACTTCAATTGGTGATGATATCTCACTATGATAGAATATCATCTTTTTTTTTTTCCTGGTTACAACTGAGATGTGAAAACCCAAAGCAGCAATATCTTTATGCCAGTGCTGTTGTCAAGCTCAGCAATATTTTCTGCATTGCAAATTCAATATTCAGCTCTCAGTCCGCCCCATACTTGACCTCAGCTGGTTAACACAATTGAATACTTCACCCTCCTAGAACCTCATTCTCCAAAAGACTATTTACTACATGGGGCGCCTTCCCAAAACTGAACTTGCTAATCCTGTTATTGATCTTTGTCTTTCTACAAAGCAGTTCAACTTCATGGCATGTCTGCTTCAGCATGCCTCCACACAGCGAAGATAACCTGGGAAGTTATCCCGGAGGTTCATGAAGTATTCATGCCCACATCTTTCTTTCACCAAGATGAAACTCAGAGGCGTCTTCTATTTCATTGTCTGGATTTTAGAGAGGAGATCGGAATGCTGTTTAGTTAATCGTTGCAGAAACTTTTTTTTTATTCTCTCTTTTGTACCTGAGGAGCCCCTATTATAAACCAAAATGTAGTGATCTTCATAATAATCTCAGAAGCTCAGAAAATGAGGAAACCTTACTATTCTGTTAAATAGGACTGTCTGGAACTTGAGTAAGTGTCTAGTTGTATGTGCCTGTGAAATTTTCATCTCCTATTTCTTCTTACATTTGAATTGATTTGTTTTCTTTCTTTTTTCCCATTTTGACATTGAAGAGTATGTAGCAGGCAGATTTGGCCAGGATGACTCCCCCGGATATGCCGTCTTTAACCTTAATGATAATTATGGACAGAACTTCAGCCTCTCCATGTTTGTCCGAACACGTCACCCACTGGGACTACTTCTGGCATTGGAAAATGTCACTGACCAGTATGTCCACGTCTGGCTAGAGCGTGGCAACCTGGCACTGCAGACTCCAGGCTCCCAGAAGTTACTCGTAAATTTTTTTGTTAGTGATGGAAATGCCCACTTAATATCTTTGAAAATCAAACCAAATGAAATCGAACTTTATCAGTCTTCACAGAGCCTAGGATTAATTTCTGTTCCTGCATGGACAATTCAAAGAGGAGATCTCCTCTTCATCGGTGGCCTGCCTGACAGAAAACAGACTGAAGTATATGGTGGCTCCTTCAAAGGCTGTATTCAAGATGTAAGATTAAATAACCAAAATCTGGAATTCTTTCCCAATTCAACAAACCAGGCATACCATGATCCTGTTGTTGTCAATGTGACTCAAGGCTGTCCTGGAGACAACGCCTGCAAGGTAGGGTCACTCATGTCAAGTGTACACATAGTGAACACTAGCGTTACATTATTAAACAGTCGATTATAATCATTCTGCTTTTATTCTTGGCTTTTCAGACAGGGGACTCATTATGTAGCCCAGGTGGACTTGGATTCGCAGTCTTCCTTCCTCAACTTCTCAAGTGTGGGTGGGGATTGTGGGTATATGCCCCACACCTGACTGAAACATGTTACATGTGAGCAAACTGTTGATGCCCCGCCAGTCATGGAATGTTTTTCAACTACATCTCTCAAGAAAGACTGGTAGATTTACAATGAACCATGAAAAGTGACATTGATTTTTATTGTTATCACAAATATGTAACAACCAACATAGCTACTGTCACTTGCTTCTCTAGTCAGCTTCTCTAGGAATAATAGTATTTTAATCTACAAATTCTTAATGCTGTTCTATAAGTTTGACCAAACCAAGTTCTTTTAGGAGATCCCAATAAATTTAATGTCACTGCCCAGCTACTTCTGTTAAGTAAAAAACAAAGCCTCAGTTCTTCCTTCTGGTAGTTGGATTTAAAATCCTTTGACATACGATTTCCAAGAGCCAATATCTTGCCTTAAACACTTTTCATATCTTGCAAGCAGCTTTAAACATATAAGACAGTTATTACTTTCTGAGCTCTGAGGAAAAACAAGTCACCACACTGACATGACTTGAACATCCATGAGCCTCAGTAATTAATAGTGTAGATGAGACTCAGTTCAAAATATATGTGAACGAACCACTGTAACATTCTTGTAATGATACTTTTACTGGAACTGAAATAATTTTACATGTATTGATCCATTTAGTTACACTGAAATACTACTACTACATGAAAGGAGCATTGTTATCTCATTTATAGATTTACAGATAAAAATTAAGGTTTTTAAAATTATGTCATGTGCTGGGGGTGTGCCTCAGTGGGAGAGGATAGGCTTAGCAAGCTTGAGGCCTGTGTTCTCTCCCCAGAAGAGTAAAGAAAGAAAGGAAGGAAAAACCATGCTAACAAAAGACCCTGGATAAATGCAGTGCAGGATCTAAACAAATACTTTAAGAACATTTGTATTTTGACTACTCTCTGGGTGAACTTGAAGGCTGAAATAAAGCTGTGTCCCTGGTGTGGAGGCAAAGCTACTGGGGAGGGCAGGTGTTGGGCTGCAGTACAGAGGACCAAGGGCCTGTGCTTACTACTTCACCCGGTGACAGAAGGTTGGGCCACTGCAAGTACCCAGAAATAATAATTGTCACAACCAGTGATTCATGGCTCCAAAGTGCCTGGTGGCTTGTAAATTGTGACGAATATCATTATACTTCAATAATCTTTCTTGTGCCATGGATCCGTTTTATAGTTTCTCTTTTCCTCTGCCATTCTGTTGTTCCTTTCCTTTTTATCTCTTCCACACCTCCGTCTATTTTCCTCTGCTTTTTTTAGCAAGCAATTGTAAATGGTAGTAGTCAGCCTCATTCTGTATTATTAACAATGTATAAAATGTCTAAAATGCAAAGATGTGGGAGAATTGGCATTTTAAAGTAACAGATGATCTCACCTTTAACATTTCCATATTTCATTGTCATTGCTTTTTATCCCTTTGATTTTCTTTTCTTCTCAGTCCAACCCCTGTCATAATGGAGGTGTCTGCCATTCCCTGTGGGATGACTTCTCCTGTTCCTGCCCTACAAACACGGCAGGGAAAGCCTGCGAGGAAGTTCAGTGGTGTCAGCTCCGCCCATGTCCTCCCAGTGCACGCTGCCAGCTGGTCCCTCGAGGGTTTGAATGTAGGTGGCATTCAAAGCTGTCATCCATCCAGCTCAGTTAATACATTTCAATTGTCCAAACAAGAAACAGTGAAAAAAGAATTCAGGCATAGTCAACTTAGAGAAACCTATGTGAGAAGTTTAATAAACCTTGTGTGACCAATATCATGACCAGAATGATCTCTGGGATTCATACTGGCCTGCGTTTCTGAGAAAATGGGCCATTGTAACAACAAACCTAGCGCTTTGATTATTTCAAGCTAATTTGTGAAAAACGAGACAAATGGTATTGCCTTTGCTTTCTTGATACTGTGAACATGCAGTCAACGTGCACAAATCCGGTTCATGGCCATTTACTGATTATGTTCATGGCTACCATAAACTAAAGCTTCCTGTGTCTAAAACAGGGAGAACAATGCCTGCCTTGCATGTTTCTTTGTAAACGCCCTTAGGTGTATCACGATTGCAATAGATACCAACTTACTGTTTGTAACAACTGTCCCTCTCCTTGTGAATGGTTCTCCAATTTGAATACCACAGTCCTGATTTCGAACCAAGCACTATGGTTTGTGTGTTGTCTCCCTCCTTGGATCAAATAATGTGTAGTCTGTTCTGAGTTAAATTTTAATCTCTTCTCACTGTTTAGAAATTGTGTATCTAAAGATCGGAAGTCATCTAAAGCCTTCTCCCATTTAATGCCAACAGTATAGCGTATTGGGAAGATGGAGCCTAGTAAAGCAATGCAGTATTGAGGATACAGATCATAATTAACTTTGAGTTTACATGATCTCCAAGTCAGAGCAAGATTTAAAACAAGATTTAAAATATTACAACTCTCTTTAGGTATAAGCGTGTTTGTTGAAGAAAAGCTCCCCAAACAAACGGCAATATATAAAAGTGTGTCGAGCATTTTACCCAGATCACAAGAGGTGTTTCCACCGTATTCAGCAGACTTGCTAAATAAATGTATATAATATGATAGATCACAGAGACAAGAAGATTGGTCATTTTATCAGTTGTTTAGAAATGCAGAATAAGACATTTGTTATGCTCCTTCTCTCCTAAATTCCTTCCCCAAATCTGGTAAGGACAAAAACATAACAGTGAAGTCAAATGAGATGTTTAAATCTAGTCAAACACTACATTTAAATTATAACACTTAAATCATTCACTTAAGTTTCCCCTGATGTGGTTTTTAATCATTACCTCACTTTCCAAAGTAAAAGGTGAAGTTAGTTTCTGGATTATTCACTGAATCATGCTCAGTGAACACTTACTGAAGGCCAGGCAATATTCTCAGTGAAGGGTTCGAGTAAATAATTCTCATCCCATCCAGCTTATGCACTACAGTAGAGTTAAGAAGCAAGCACAAACCCAGTTTCAAATGGCAACAGGAACTATGAAATAAATTAGTAATAGGAGGGAAGGAGGACGCAAGGAAGACCTGTTTTAACTTGGACAGCCAGGGGCAGGTGACATTCCAGCAGACAGCAACACTGAGGAAGGACCGAGCATGAGGAAATGGGAGAAAAGACTGTTCCCAGTTTAAGTTACAGTGAATGTAAAAAGCCTGGGACAAGCGTCTTGGTTTTTAGTGGTGTTTAGAATTGAGGTCTTCAACTAAGAAGCTGTTGTGAGAGTCATCTTCAGCAGCCACAGAAGAAGGGATGATGGTGGCCTGTACAGAGCCTGGAGAGGAAAATCCCCAAACGTCTTTTCAGATCAATTGCTGCTGAAAAGTGAGAAAAAAATCAGAACAAAAAATTGACCACTGGATTGAATAGCACAGAGGTCGTTGTGACCTTGACAGGAACAGTTTCAGGGAAGTGATAGGGACCAAATCAGAGAAAATGAGACATAAAGAAGTTAAAATGAGTATACGAAGCACACTCATTTTTATGGCAACAAGAACAGAGAAATAAGAAGGGTATTAGTATAGGGCCTTGTGGGTTCTTCTTTTATTAATTTTCAGCAATCATAGCATATTTGTACAGCAATGGGGAAAAATAACAAAAAGAGAAGAGAAATAATGGTTGAGGGCAAAAAAATGGGTGCACATAGGAAAATGGCTAACAATAGTGAACATGAACAGAATCCAACATGGACAGTGTGTCTGTTGTGATGTTGAAAGGAGGGCTGGCACAGACACTATTAATTAGTTTGAGAGGTTTGGTAGAAAGTGGGGGAGAGTAGAGAGCTTCTATTTCTTCTGTTTTCTCAAGGAGGTATATAGGAGACTATAAGCAGATATATATAGGGTTAGATATTTTAAGAGACAGAACATACTGAATTAATGCTATAGCAATTTTAATTGAGAAATGCAGTGAGATGGTCAAAAGTGCTACATTTGCTGCAACTATGAACATAAAGTGTTATCATTTTCTTTCTTTTTTCCCAGCCACATGAAGTTACTTGGTTGTAGGTGGCAAGCTGGTACCTTGGAATATAATTGAAGTTTTTTGCAGCATAAATAAATCCATCATTTGTGCATTATTTCTGTTAACTGCATGTTGGGGAACTCAATCGGAAGCCAGGGTCCAGTGTTAACTGATTGGCATGTCACCAAAACTAAACCTGTGAATTCTGTGTGTTTAGTCTCTTGGTTTAAAATGGACAATCAAGGATTCCCTGACACAAGCCAATGGAAAAAATTGCATTCCTGAACATTTTAATTGAAAGGAAAGAGATGGGTTGAGTTTTGGTAGGTTTGACACAATAGGCAGGTTTAATGTTCTATTTTGGTCATTTTTTTAATTACCAAATTACTCAGCTTCTGTGGATCTCAAGTAAAACAAGGACAATAATAACACTTGTATTAGACACAACTTGATAGCAACTAGCATAACACATAAGGTTTCAAGCAACCAATATAGATATGAGTGAGGTAATAATGAATGACGTTAACTATCAGTTTCCCCTTCCCGCTTTAGGTATTGCAAATGCTGTTTTCAGTGAATTAACGAGAGAAATAATGTTCAGAAGCAATGGGAATATTACCAGAGAACTCACCAATATCACATTTGGTTTCAGAACACATGATACAAATGTGATGATACTGCATGCAGAAAAAGAGCCCGAGTTTCTGAATATTAGCATTCAAGACTCCAGATTACTCTTTCAGCTGAAAAGCGGCAGCAGCTTTGACATTCTGCATCTGATGAGTTTGCAATTGGTGAACGATGGCACATGGCACCAAGTGACTTTTTCCATGACAGACCCGCTGGCCCAGGCCTCCCAGTGGCAAATGGAGGTGGACAACCAGATACCTTTTGTGATCAGTGCAGTTGCCACTGGAAGCCTGAACTTTCTGAAGGACAATACGGACATCTATGTGGGTGGTCGAGCTATTGATAATACAATAGGCCTGCGGGGCTGTCTGAGCACAATAGAAATTGGAGGAATATATCTCTCTTACTTTGAAAATCTTCGTGGTTTCACTAGCAAGCCTCAGGAAGAGCAGTTTCTCAAAGTTTCTACAAATGCAGTACTTACTGGCTGCTTGCCATTAAATGCCTGCCACTCCAGCCCCTGTTTGCATGGAGGAAACTGTGAAGACAGCTACGGCTCTTATCAGTGTGCCTGTCTCTTGGGATGGTCAGGGACACACTGTGAAATCAACATCGATGAGTGCTTTTCTAGCCCCTGTCTCCATGGCAACTGCTCTGATGGAGTGGCAGCCTACCACTGCAGGTGTGAGCCTGGGTACACTGGTGTGAACTGTGAAGTGGACGTCGACCCTTGCAAGAGTCACCAGTGTGCAAATGGGGCCACCTGCGTCGGTGGGGCTCAGGGCTATTCTTGCCTCTGTGCTGGAAATTTCACAGGGAGATTTTGCAGGTGAGAACAAAGTCCATTGCGGGGCTTAGTCTTTGGGGCTATACGCTCTGAATTTTCCTTGTCAAACCGGAAAGCTCTCCCCCTTAGATAGCCATATGTGCTAAACAAGGTTGGCTTTGAGCACTTCCATCACAATTTGATCATGCGGAGGTGGGATTGCATTGTGGAATATTCTACAGCGCTTATTGTGTATAACTTACAGAGTTGTAATGCAGCTTGACAGAGAGCCTTTACGGCTACACCAATGCAAAATGGCCTTTGTATCGTACTCAGCAGGCCATGGAAAGCTTAGACATTCATTTAACCCATGGTTTTAAGTTCACATTTTTTCCTAAAATTGGAATAGTAGTCTAGTCTACTGCTATTGCAGCCACCTCACTTGTATGCTATGAAATCAGAGACCAAAAAAAAAAAAAAAAAAAAAATCATCTCATCACATTGCTTCAGTGTCATTATTGGTTTTGCAACTTATACCACTTTGTACTTATTAAATAGCTGAGTCATTATAAGGAGGTGAGAGGGTTGTTATTAAGAAATAATGTATTCCAGGACTTTGGCAAGAATACCTGGAGTGGGCTAGGTGGGCAGCCTGTAGACGTCGTTTTAATTCCGAAGTAGAAGATCTTGGCAGATGCCACATGCAGCCATGCCTGTGAGAAGCTGTGTCCATCTTCACAGCATCTATTACTGTTCAGAGCTTCAATGGCAAAGAGCAGTGAGAAGGGCTAATAGATGCTGTGTATAACATCATAGTCCTAATGTTTAATGTGATAGTGCTAGTATTTGGTAGATGTTACTTCCTGCAAGTAAACAGACTCATTTGTCAATGAGTAGCCTGCCTGTCTAAAAGCAGGAGAAATTTCGGATCAAAATTAGGAGTGTTCCACAGTGATCCTGGATAAGAAAACATATGCCCTCGTAAAGAGTACTATGAAACTTTTTCCTGTCTGATTCATCAAAGACAAGTTTTAAAGGACAAAGTTCTCAAAAGTCCCTTCTAATGCACTCTTCAGAAGCTGTTTATTAAGTCAAGGTGTGTGTAAAGTTAAAGATTTGCATTGCTAATGACCTCTTTTAGAGCTAGGTAACATTCTTGACACTTTCGAAATGTCCTTAAAATGTTTTCTTTTTGAAGTAGAGTTGATTAGCTCTTTTGAAAAGACACACCCTTATACCATCATGCAAATGGCCTTTTCTGCATTAGCTTCAGGGCATGACAGGAATTTGTCCTCAGCTTCCCAAATATTTATTCTGTATCTGATCTCTCTCTCTCTCTCTCTCTCTCTCTCTCTCTCCCACCCCCCCTTCTCTCTCTCACACACACACAGGACCAAAGGACCCGAGCAACAATCTTAAAATCTGCTTTAAGATCAGCCCTTTTAAGCCTAGGGATTTTTGTCTACAGTGTTTTCTTAGCATTTAACAATCTGTTCTGCCTTTTATAAGGATTCTTCAGCATGTTCAGCTGTGCTGCTGTACAAAGAGCCACATGCTGAACTCACATGCAGTCACATTGAGCATCATACACAAACCTCCTGGACAGCGCTTGGCTTGCATTGCGCAGAGCCATGAATTATGAGAGAGGGAGCAGGCAAGTCTTGGCAGGGCAACCGTAGTTCAGCTCTTAGAGCCAACAGAGAAATCACATGAGCGCTTGAGCACCACACTGTTCTCCTTGCTTTCCTGGCCTTTACAGAGATGCAATTTTCCTATGGCCTCTGTTGATTTATTAGAAAAGCAGCTGCAGCTCTACCTATAGTGAGCTCTTTCCCAGCCTGAAATTTACGGCCACCCCACGGCATACATCTTATCTCATGCACGAAAGCTGTGGAGAATAGAAGATGGATGGCTGTGTTGGTTGCAGCTGGCCCCAGCAGCGGCATTTTGCTGAAGAACATGGTGTTTGTACAATGCAGTATAATTCAGCATTTATTGTTCCTCAGGCCTCAGTACTTAATTAGCCTAACATATATGAATTTTTCAAAAAAAAAATCTTGAACAAAATGAACACGATTAACAGCTGTGGTCATTACTTTTATCTCTGTAGACACAGGAGATTACCCTCAACAGTCTGTGGGAATGAGGAGACAAACCTCACTTGCTACAATGGAGGCAACTGCACCGAGTTCCAGGAGGGCTGGGAATGTCTGTGCCAGCCAGGTTTCACCGGAAAGTGGTGAGTCACACTAGAGCTTTATGGGGAAAAGTTCTGAGCTACACAACAGTGGGATTGCCCAGAGTTCATTTTCTCCTCCAATTTGTCATCTCAGTTCCCACAGGAAAATCTATGTTGAAATATAGGTCCAGACAGAATCAAGCAATAAAAAAGAAGAAAAATTACAGTGTAGGTCAAAGTATAGAATATTTTACCAGCTAAGACTTCAAATAGGAAAATACAATTTTTAAAACATATATTATTTTATTATTCTTTTCTATAAGTGCTTCTGGATTCATGGAGTCCTTCCCTCCCCACACTAACTCAAATATATGATTTCACTATGGTTGCCTTTGAAGTAAAATAAAACACACCTAAAAGATACCTTATACAATTAACTACAACCCTACGTGTGTGTACTCCTTGCCCAGGGAACTGTTGATTCCACAGTGAATTCCTACAACTCAGGATTGGCCCCTGTACCCAGGCAATCTGTGGCCACCTGTAGATGCAAGCAAAGTGTGTAAGCATGCGATGGGCTGGGGTGTGGTCAAGGGGAAGCAAGGATGATCTCCCTGCTTTGACAAGAACCCCCAAGACATCTCCGTCCCCCAAATGAACCCAAACTGTATGGTCACAGACACCGAGGAAGCAGATAAAAGCATAACCACTTGTTTTACGCTAATCTGAACACCTTACACAATCCTCCCCACTTCTTAGAGCTCCACAAGCAATACTTACTGTTTTTATTGTGTGCGTGCGTGCGTGCGTGTGCGTGCGTGTGCGTGAATGAAGGTGAGCGAAGGTTAAGCGACAGATTGGTGTGAAATAAACGTATGCAACAACAAAAGTTGAGCTGCCGTCAAAGCTGGCGCTGCCCTACTGGGAATGCTGCCATGACTTCATGAGTAAGTGCTTGCTCAGCACAATTAAAACAAATCACAAAATGTGTTCCTCCATCCCAATCAAGATATATATGTGTGCAGAAGGAAGTAGAACAGTCACATCCACTTCCCTGTCCATCACGCCATGACAAGCAGCTATTAACTCAGCATTCAGTTGGCCTCCGATTTCACATCTTCAAAACAGTATAAATATATCTTTGTTGTAAATATAGATATCGCTTTACTATCTTTAAATGTTGGTTGCCTCCTGGCCTAATATTATCCCCATTGGCAGCACAATGAAGAGACCATCCAATACCTTGAATTATTTTTCTTTGCACTAAATATTTCCCTCTGATATATGTCATTTTTTAAATTCATACTTGCCATTTAAATTATTGATTAAGATGGGGGAGGAGTTACTAATTTTCTTTTCTTTCCAGGGAAGATTTTCATTCAGATAAACTTCACCTATGCAAAATTATTTCAAACAGTGAAATGTATGTTTAATACATTCTGATTTTGCAAACACATTAAGCCCCATTAATTAGTTCAGAACCTGATGACTTTATTTGACTTTCCATCTATTATCATCTTTTTTGTTTTTGTTTTGTTTTGTTTTGTTTTGTTTTGTTTTGTTTTGAGGGGGGACAGGGTGTTAACTGTAGCCCTGGTTTGTCTAGAACTTGCAGGGAAGCCTCAAACTTGCTGTCATCTTTCTGCCTGTCTTGTTCCGTTGCTGAGATTGCGGGAATGAGATACAACACTCGGCCCTATTATTTTCTAATAAGAGCTCCTCTGCCACTTGTCATGCATGCAGAAGGATGGACTGTTTCGCTCAAAGTAGAGATTGGTAAGGAAGTGAAAGAGCGGCAGAAGGAAGGACTAGACATGCTGCGAAAGCCTCCCAAGGCCTATGGCAGCGAGACTTCCAGCAGAGGACACAGAGATGCTATTGCTCCTGCTTAAGCCTCTGGCCTCTTTGTGTCATTCCAGCAGGTTCAGATGATGGATGGTGTGAAGGCTGGCCACCCAGGCTACAGAATGCTTGGCAAGCTCCTGAGACTTGTCAAATTTGGCTGGGATCTAATCAGAGAAGCCTCCTTCCAGCCCAGAAGCCAGGGCCATAAAAGGAAAAGAGCGTGCCTCAGCTATGCTCGGTATCCCATGGATTAGGAACTGTTTTTCTTGGAATGAATCTCCATTTCCCATCACACCAGGGATCTCAGGGCTTCTCTACCTCAGCCCTCACATGGGAGCCTGGTGAGAAGTCTCTGGCACACTCCGAAGTTCTACTTTGAGGGAAGTGGAGATCTAAAATGATTTTCATCATAAACTATTCTGCAGAGATCCTGAGGCAAGGGCTTCATGAATTTCCTACAGTAATACAAATTCCTTCATCTCTGCTCTGTCCCGAAGCCTTAGCAGAAGGTCTGTCACTCGGTAGATAAAACCACTAAATTAATCCACGAATGGCCAGAAAAAGGAGTTGTTGGCTACACATAATAATATTCCAAGAACCTAGAAGAAATGATTAGAAAGCATCAACAGAAGGATGAGCTGTTTGATTTATTCAGCCTGATTTGAACATTACACAACTGTATACAAAGTAGCAACATATCACACACATACGTACCCTACATGTGTGTGCCATTTTTGTGTTCACATGTCAGTTTTTTAAAAATTCAAAAGAAAAACGTTGATAGAAAGGGAGGTAGGCAGTGTCCCGGGACTCAAGTACTTTAGAGAGGACGTTTCTTTTTCTTTTTTCTTTTTTTCAGAAAAGTTGTATTCAAAGCACTTACTAGAACATTTAGAGTTCTGCCTCACTACTAGAACACTGATTTATTAAAAGGTTTCTTATTTACTTTTGCTCATGTTGTGGAATTTTGAAAGAAAATAACTCAGCATCTCCCAGAATTAGCCAAGTCTATCCGGAGGCAGAGACCCTCTAGAACCTTCAGAGCCCGTGTTTCCTCTGCCCTGTAGATTCCAGGCTGGCAAACTCACCCCATCTGTCCATGTACCGAAGCTGGCATTTATAAGACCGCAAACCCACCTGCCCTCTTAAGTGACAATCAGGAACTCTAAATATCTGCAGTCATCTTCTTATTTCAGTTAATTCAGTGCGCGTGCCCATGTCTCAACATCTGTGCAAATAATTTCCACAAAACTCAAATGTATCAAAGGACTCTTAAGGAGTCTCTGAAATTATCCAATATGCTTAATTGGGTCGACTTGGTGATTGTTCTCTGCCATGCAAGGAAGAAAAACAAACCATCCCCAATCTAAGAGCCCACTTATTTACGAGACCCTGAACTTCTGTTTTCCATTCATTTGCAAGGTGTGAAGAGGACATCAATGAGTGTGCCTCTGATCCCTGCATCCACGGAGGCCTGTGCAGGGACTTGGTCAACAGATTCCAGTGCATCTGTGATGTGACCTTTGCAGGCGAGCGCTGCGAGCTGGATGTAAGCGGCCTTTCTTTTTATGTGTCCCTCTTACTGTGGCAAAATCTCTTTCAGCTCCTGTCCTACCTCGTTCTGCGCATGAATGATGAGCCAGTTGTAGAGTGGGGAGCACAGGAAAATTATTAACGCACATGTGAGCATTCCTGAGTGTAAAACACTGATTTGCAAGAAACGCGCTATCTCAATGTAGGTCTCCAGGAGAGTCAAAGGGAAAATGGGGGAATAGAGTGCATGTAGAGGCAGTGGGTTCTCAGCTTCCTTAACGCCACGATTCTTTAATAGAATCCCTTATGTTGCGGTGACTCCAAACATAAAATTATTTCACTGCTACTTCATAACTACTTTTTCTACTGGTACGAATCATAATGTAATTTGATTAATCATAATGTGTTTTCGGATGGTCTTAAGTGGCGTCTGTGAAGGGGTCATTTGACGCTCAGAGGGTTGCGACCCACAGGTTGAGAACTGCTGATCTAGAGGCTTGAAGATTTATTCAAGTCTCTTTAAGCGCACCACAAGTAGTTTGGATCTATATAAGACGTTTTCCTTGTCTACTTTTTTGAATGAAAAGAATGGTCTTAATACAGGGAAAAATATCTCATTACACAGTGCTCTGAGTCCTGAGGCACTGCCATCCTCAACGCTACCGTGGTGAATGGTGTTTAATACCATCAGAGAATTTTTCCTCTCTATACACTTTTGCATGTTCCTAGTTTCCTGTTAACGGTTTACCCCTTTCACTGTGATTCTAATTTGGTGTATGTTCTTCATTCTCATCAGTTATATGTAACTTGGAAATATCTATGAAATTTTGCATTGCCTTGTGTGCCTCTCTGCAAAGCTATTCAAATGAACAGCTTTTCTTCATGAAGAAGAGGCAAGTTTATCCCCAGTAATGTGAGAGAAAGATGATCTAGGGTCAGGGCTCACATTATCCTTCACCAGCATCGTTTCTGATTTCAGAGGCCGTTCTTTCAACCAGAAAAATATTAGATAGCCTTTTTCTATTTCTTTCTCTTATTTTCCCCTTTCCCGTTACAATTGGAAACTTTCTGTTACTACTGATACATTTGTGGGGGTTTTGACTTTTTCATCAAGTCTGCCTAAATGTCTTTTGGTGGGAAAGTATCACTACAAAAGAGTTTTTGTTAGTGTTCATGGAGGGGAAAGTACTTCGACCTTTGAATGAATTCTGCAAGATGCCCTTCTGTGAGTGAGTCTTCAGGAGCCGCTCTGGATTGAAATCCCAAGGGTAACCTTTCCTTTGCATGTTATCAGTGCTCACTGAGTCATGACTGTTTTAAGGAAGTGCTTATGCTGTGGAAATGACCAAGGTCAGTCTAAATATGCCAGTCAGACAAAGGACAAGATAGTGTACTATGAAAGTTTAAAAAAAAAAACTGCATCTATTTTTATTCCTCGGTAGTTATAAATTTTCTTAGCTGCCCTCACCCTGTGGCAGTCAATGCACAGTAGCAGCAGTGCTGATGTCTTGCCTTCATTCGCATCATTTTCCACACATCTAAATATTTGTGTCGGTACCATCACTTCAGATAGCCTCTTGTAAAGTGAGGCTGCTGTGGCCAGAAAGTTAGGGAAAACTTTTCAAAAGATTTTTGCACTCCTAAGTATGTCCAGTAAGTAGATTATAGTCAGAGACCATATGTAGAGTTTCACGTTCACTCCCTTCGACACATACCTTTAACTGTGTGCTTACAGACCATTCTCAGTGTGATAAACTCTCCACGTATTATACTTAAGGAGTTCTAATGCTTCTGTTGTCACTGTAATCGTCAATTGCTTTCCTATTTTCCAACTGTCTTATTATCATTTGTTAACTTTTTGCTAAATATTTTCTCTCTCTATTCTCCTCATTTCTCTGTAGTTCAAGTGTGTCTATGTGACTAAGGATTTTACTCATTTTCACAGAAAAATAAAGTCTTTTCTTCTCTATGTTCTGTTTGTCATTCTCTGGTGGCACTTGGACTTTATCTTTATTTACTTGGACTGAGGGTTACACAGTAAGAGATCCACAAGCAAGTACACTCATACACACAGACACATAGACACACACATGCACACATACCACCACCAGGAACACATATGAGTACTCATCTCTGGATTACTCTTTCCCATATAGGTCATTACAGGTAAACACCATGACCCCAAGGGCCAGGTTCCATGGACTTACTCTGTCAAGCAAGTGATTCTGTTGCTGACCTTTGAGAAGAGACTACAACAACCTCACTAGATCTTACTGTTGACTTACATCATCCCTGACAAAACTGGTCTTCGTTTGACCTGGTCCCGAGAAAGGATCATCTCACCTAGGGTCAGAAATTCATATACTCAATCATTCATAATTCACACACGTTCTTGTGGGTCAAATTTCTGTAAAAAAAAAAACTACATTTACTTGATAGAAACTCTTCATTTTGCTGATATTTCGTTGTTAGCATCTGTACCACAATAGATTCTGATCAGGGTTACTTCTTTGTGAATGTATACATAAGAGTGGTTTTAACCATCCTCTTTCTGATGAAGAAAAGAGAAATAAAGAAAACAGGGAAACTTGGATAAATGCCATGTTTTAATTGTAAAGATGAATGTAAATTTAGTTAGTACTGGTTCAGAAATCTGGGTCACAATTGTGAGGAGCCATTTTTAAGTTCATCATTTTTTTTCCAACTAGACTTTGTCAATACTATATCAATAAAAGTCCCTCCTATTCCAAAGATTTTACTAAATTTTGTTGGAAGATCACTAAAATAGAAGTTAGTTAGCTAAATACTTCAAAATTAAAGCTCTTTCTGGAAGTGGTGTTATATATAATGTGAATTTAATAATTAAAAAATTCTATGTCAACTACTAATGCCATTTCCAATACATATGACTTTATTGTTCTGCATGACCTTTTTTATTTACTCAACAAATGATTTAATGAATACTTAACAATATGCCATTCCTTCGTAATTCCTGGTAAGCAACCATGAAGTAGACTTGATGCTTGCCCACATAAAGCCAAAAGGAACAGTAGGTAGGGAAGGCCAATCAATCAAGAAAGACAATTTTTCAGTCAGTATTGTTATGGAAATAGGTGTGCACTGTGGGGCCTGTGAAGCAAGGAATTTTTGTCCAAAATTAAAACTGAATGTAGAAGTTCAAGAAAGCAAGCTTTACAAGGACTGTGCTGAGACTTAAAGGTAAGTAGCAGCTTTGTTGTAAAGGAGAGGTGGGGTAGACAACAATACTTCAAGCAGTAAGGGTTGGACAGTGTGGCCAAAAAACCAAGACTAAGATGCTGAAGTAAATGTGAGAATGATTAAAAGCCACGGAAAGACCACGGCTTTTCATCTTAAGACTACCACAGAAAGACCATGGCTTTTCATCCTAAGCCTACTAGGGGGCCTTTGAAATGTTTCAAATGGAAGAGTGACAATTACACTTGTGCTCTCAAAGATTACTTGAACTTGTGTATAGAAATGGACTAAGAACATACAAGACTGCACTAATAAATGTCTAACTAAGAGGCTGCTGCAGTAGCATGGACCTCTATAGTTACCTCCATAGCTCTCTTCTTTCCAGAATTTTCTTCTTTCACTTCCAATTTCTGTTATAAACCTCTTTATTCTCTTCCTTTAAGCCGTTAAGACTGCAAAATTGGCCTTGGTTTTAGTTAGCTTAGGACTGTAATCAGAAAACAACCTGAAAAATAAATTAAAATCACCCATGCCCTGTTCCTTCCAAGCTCGGCTCCTCTGTAGACCATACATACTTCTATTCCCAGTGCTCTTGGATATGTTCTTTGTCATTCTATCTACATTTTAGTTGTTAGTGCCTAAAGGTTGTTATAATCGAAGACATTTTATTAGCACCTGAAGAGAAACTGCAATTTTAAGTAGGTCATCTTAATTCTCCTGCTCTCTATGCTGCCTGGTCAATTTTGAGGTACCGGTTTTCCTTTGTGTGTGTGTGTGGGGGGGGAATCACATTTAAAGAAAGGTGTCTAGGACCAAGCAAAGGGCATCTTATAAATAGGAGGAGGATAAAGGAATAGTTTCTCCAAAAAGCACAGACTGAAGGAAAGCACAAATGCCACTTCACAACTTCTCTTTACCACCAGAATATAAATAGTAGGCTTGGTGCACACCAAAACAGAGGGAGGAAATAAGACACGGGATATTACTTATAGGAAGATTTCAAGTCAGTATATGCAAAAATGAGCCAACATTAGAACTCTTCAGCAATATTCCAAATTGATTTGCAACCAAGTGAACTCCCAACCTAGAAACCTTCAGGTAGAATCTGTAATGATGTCAGGAATCTTGTGAAGAACACTTGTACACTGACTGGGAGAGATGCCTAGAGTTGACAGGTTCATAAGCACTAACCATAAACCAATTCTGCACAATTAGTCTGTTTGCATCTTGAAAATCTGTTAAGGTTGCATTCTATGTTACTTATGATAGCAGAGTGTTGGGGCTGAATGAAAATAGAATTTTTTACTCAACTAAAACTCGAGAGGAAGTGTAGATTGCCAGGCCAAATTGCTGATCCAAATCTCCTGACACTGAGGGAAAAATGAGGATTGGAAAAAATGCATCTATGAATTTGAGATCATTAACACATTGGATCATGTTATGGTGAAAAAATTTCTGAAAATGAGGAATCTCCTTAAGAATGAAGTTTTAGGTACACTGATTTATTATGTTGGTTTCTTTCAAATCGAAACCCATTTAGCACTGTTTAGCTCTGTCCCATTTAGCACCCCAAAAGCACCTTTATTCAGAGAAAAGAACAGGCTGAGCTGTGATACTTCATATGCACACAGAGGTTCTCTGAGCAAGGCTTGAGGCCACAGTCAATCATTTTCTGGCAGGATCTGCAGTAGAACCAGGGCATGGGGCCAGGAATGTGTAGAGCTATTGGGAAAGTATATTTGAATGTTCTTTCTTTCTTGATCCATTAGGTCAAATAATGCTGTTAGAAAGACATTCCATTGTAAAGTACAAAATAGTTCTTGTTGGAAGATTAAGTTGACACTCATTCAACAATTAATGAAACACATGTTGACATTATAAATATATGACATGATTATTTCATATGGCTTAGTCCACTACATGATAGGTGTCTGATATCTGCCAGGATGCTGCTTCTCCTGAGTTTTGAATTATTATTGTGAAATAAATGTATTAAAGGGTTTAAAAGAATTTTAGCAACCCTCAAATCTAACTCTCTACATAAAGAAGAAAATATAAGTAAGGAGAGGGTGTGCCTGAGTTAAGCTATAAAATACCAAGTCTCAGGGCTCAGGAGTTGGCACAGGGATTAAAAACATTTGCTTCTCTTTCAGAGGACAGCAATTCAGTCCCATCACCTCTACCTGGTGCTCACAGCTGTAACCATAACTCCAGGGCAGCAAATGCTTCTTTCTGGTCTTCACCAGCACCCACACACATGGGAGCCCACACACATGGGAGCTCCCCCACACACAAATAAATCTCTAAAATATCAGGTTCCCCAATCCACAATTCACTTTTCTTTCTATTCCTATACAAACACAGTAAATCATTTCTCCACCTTCCAGACAGGTTGCAAATGAAGTTTTCCCAGTATCCTAGAACATTGTATCACCTCTATACAGAGAACTAATTTTAAAGAATAAAGATGCATATAATCCGATCAGCGTTGGACCTATACCCATGAAAACGTAGTCAGTCTACAGATGTTAAAACATCAGGAAGGTAAATATCATGAAGATTGTCAACCATTATGACTTAACATTTTTGTAGGGCAATTCTTAAATTATATTTATGGACAGAAAACTTAGAGTGTACCTTTAACCCAGTTTAGTGGTGAGTTCTTTGGCCTTTGCCTTTTACAACTTGGCAATGTGAGCCACGGACTTTTGACCCAGGACATTGCCTCCCTAGCAGTGGCCGATCTCATCATATCTGCCATTGTAATTGGTCCTCACAGCTTCCATGTCCTTAAGCAGAGTGCCTTTGTCTTCTGAGTTAACCTGTGTGTAGGTTGTGCATGTGCACGTCTTCTGAACCAGCAGGCCAGCCTGACCATGCTCTTGATGTTGCAGTAGGGGACCTTCATCTTGTGACACAGGATAGGCAGAAAGGCCACCAGCTCAATGGGGTCTATTATGGGCTGTCATCACCCACTGAGCCATCTTGTTCTTCAGCACGGTGGTGACTGTATTGACCTCTGCTGCTCAAGAGACAGGTGGTCTCTTGCCACCGTCTTTCTTAGCATGGAAGAGCAGCCTTTGCTTTTTCTTTTCTCCTGGCCTGTAGTTCCAGGCAAACTTAAGTAGCTGGGTAGCTGTTTGCATGCCAGAGCCTAGGTAAACTATTTTAAACACTTTGAACAGTTATGGAGGATGACTCTTTGCCAGGTGCAGGCTGATGTAAAGGGGCCATTTGACGAAGTGAGTGAGGTCTCTTTTGGGCTGGCTCTTCTGTTCAACACTGAATTTGTTAGGCCTTTTACCAACTTTTGGCCCTTCTGTGTCTTTATGACAGCAGGGCCTACACCACCTTCTTCTCTTTGCCCTTATTTCCTTTGGGCAATTTGCTCAGCTAGAGGAGAGTTGTTTTTTTTTTTTTTTTTTTTTTTTAATCTTAAGATCCTAGAAAGTGAAAAAAGCAAGGTTAAATCTAGCTTGATGTTTTTTTTTTAATTTTTTCAAACTATTTTTTATATTAATCACAGGTTATTTACTTTGTATCCCAGCCATAGCCCCTTCCCTCTTTCCCTCCCAACCCCACCCTCCTTCCCTCATCTTCTCCCTGCTCCTTTCCAAGTCCACTAATAGGGGAGGACCTCCTCCCCTTCCATCTGACCCTAGCTTATCAAGTCTCTTCAGGCCTGGCTGCAATGTCTTCTTCTGTGGCCTAGCAAGGCTCCTCCTCCCTTGGGGTGGGGGGTGTCGAAGAGCTCACTATTGAGTTCATATCAGGAATAGTCCCTGTTCCCCTTATTAGAGAACACATTTGGACACTGAAGCTTGATGTTTTAATAGAAAGTGAAGAGATACAAGAGATGCAGGAAACCTGCATATCATCCCTTTAACAAGTATTCACAGCAACTTTATGAGATATGTATTACAACATCCATCTTAAAGATGAGGAAAATGAGGTTTAGAAGCTTGGAGCATCTGGCTTAAGGTTACACACAAACAGATATCAGAGCATCTAGGAATGATTGATACCAAGGTACAACTTCCTACTGCGCACCATTACCTGCAGTTTGGAAGTACTGAACCTAAGACCTCGCACCTACCAAGCAACTACTCAACCCACACTCTTTTTTGTTTGTTTTTATTATTATTATTTATTTTGGAAGAGGGTCCCACTAAGTTTCTCAGATTGGCCTTTAATTCGCTCTGTAGCTCAGACGGATCCTGAACGTAAGATCCTCCTGCCATTCAATTTGTGGTCCTCCCAACACTTAAGCACCTGGGATCACAGATAAACCACTAGTCTGGCTGTGCAGCACAACACTATAAAATGATTTCTAGGTAGGTTCTTCTATAAACTTGTTTATTTGCCATTTATTTATATTAAATAAATAAAGTATAAAATAAGAAAGTATGCTTGGCCTCAAACCTTCTCATTTGTAACTTAGAAAGGCATGAACAGGGTTTGTATATAGCAAATTCCAAAGGTTTTCTGCTTTCTTCCATTAAAACACGCTGTGAAATGTAGAACGAGAGGACTTCTGCCTCAACTTGAAATACTCAGCGTATACACCTGCAATAAACTGTTTTCAGTTTAACAAAGATTGGATTTATAACTCCCGGGTTTTTTCCTCTTAGAAAAATTCTGAGAGTGATTTTTAGCTTTATTTTAAAATGAAAAACTGGGAGCATAAGCAGGTTGCATACATTACTCAACTTTGTGCAATTAGGGAACATTATACCTGGGTGTAATCAAGCTTTTGATTTCCAAATTTCATGCTCAAGAAAGTTGTGATCTCTGAGCTAAGACACAGGAAATGGACAGCGTGATGAGCATTTTTTGACAATATGAATCAGACTGAGTGGCCATGCTTAGTCCTTTTCAGTTCAAACTGAAAACCTTGTTCCTGTAGCATTCATTGTCAAATTTCCAGAAGACACAAGCAAAAAAGCATATAGAAGAAAGTGCCAAGAAACACAAAATGAAATAAAGGGATTTGAGCCATAATTATACAGACACATCTAATGGCAAAGTCTGCCTTTCTCCTTGCTGCACAAAGGACAAAGCATACTCAGAAATTAGTGGACCGATTAATCAGAGGGAACTTTTGAAGTTTCAGAATTTGAGGATGTGGACATTCAGTGAGACCCAGTAAGTACAGCAAGTGGTGGGAAAATCTCCTTCACATAGCTTGTAGAAGATATTAACCCAGGAGAATTAAGCAGAAAATAAAAATAAATGCAGCAAGGACAGGGAATCATTTATGAATGACAGAATCATAAATTAGTTCTGAGAGGATAGAGTTGTGCTTAATTGCAAAGGCTGATGTCAAGGACAATGCCGACTGGCCCACATCCTCAGGCTCTTCCTGTAAACACAGCCCTGGCCAGTGGCACAGAGGTCTCAGGCTGTATGGCAGTGTCTTGTGCTATGAATTTGGCTTGCAGGAAAAAAAAAAAAAAAAAAAAAAAAAAAAAAAAAACCACCCAGAATGACATTCTCTTCAAATGATAATTTTAGAAAAGCATTGTCACTTATCACAGAGTTTTCACTAATTAGCATACAGGAGCAAGTAAATATGGCACTATATGTTTGTATAAAGAGGATAAACGGCCAGCAGCTTCATCACAAGATGCTTAGCATCACTAACTATAAGAGGAGTGTAGGTCAATACCACAGTGGGCCACCACCTTATACATGCCAAGTCGGCTGTTACTAACCAAACAAAAGATAACAAGAGCCAGTTAGAATGGAGAGAATCTGGAACCCTTCTACAGTGCTACTGAGAATGGAAAATGATACAGCATCCACAAAACATTAAACACACGGTGATCTCTATTTATTAATTAAATCATTAAATGACTGCTTCCCCATGATTCCTCCTTTATCCCCTGACACTTTTCCCTCACAACTTTGGGAAAATTTTTTTTTTCAAACCCAATGAATCCACTGGTAACCTGCCTGCACATGGTTGAAAGACAACTTACCAGAGTATGAGTAGTAAGACTCTCAGGGCCTGCATCTTTTAAGGAAACTGACTCTTCTTCCTCAAGCAGCCATCACTTGCCAGGAGCTCTTCAGGAAGAGATGGGACTTCATGAGCCCCTCCTCTATTCAAGCTGGTGTTTTGGCGGGCTTGATCTTGTGCAGGTCTTGTGCATACAGTCTCAACGGCTATGATTCCATTTAGACACCTCATTGTCATATCTGGACAATTCTGTTTTGCTGAAGATGGCCACTACATCTGGCTCTTACAATCTTTCTGCCCCCTTTTCCTCAGTCATCCCTGAGCCTTACAGGAAGATGGCAAAAGAGAAATGTCCCATTTCGAGCCGAATACTTCACAGTCTTTTATTCTCTACATGTTGACAGATGTGGTTATCTGTATTAATCATCATCTACTGCAAAAAAAAAAAAAAAAAAAAAGAAGCTTTTACTTCCCTACACCCAATTCAGTCAGTTCATTCTTCTCTTTTAACATATAAAAGATGCCTTTTACATCAAAGGCAAAATATGTGCTCAGAATAGTCCAACCCACTAAATTGTAGGGACTAAATAAACCCAAACACCTGCTTTTAAGGCGAGGTTAGACAAAGGTGTTAAGTGGAGCACAGGACACTTTCTATATTGCACACCAACCCTTCTGCTTTCTTAATATCCACACTAAAGCCACTATCTCTACAGTCTGGTCCAAAGGATAGTCTTTATGAGGTTACATCTGACTTTAGCGTTTTGCTAGTCATAGAGTTGTTTCCCTTTTGCTTATTTTCTTTCCCATTTTTCAGAACAAAAAATGTTTTCTGAAATTACATTGCTCTAATGTTTTGATGAGACTTCATAAATGTACAATAATTTTCCTATAAAATTGTTAATTTACTGTTAATAAAAATATATTGGCTTTGTCAAAAAAAGAAGATTTTATGAAAATTAAAGGATACACTAATATGTGGGTATACATATAACAATTTAGGGTAGAGTTTATTGCTATGTCAATTTAGCAGATTAAAGTGCCTATGACCTAGAAAGGTAGAGGTTTGGTGCCCAGTTAGCAGGACCAGACATGAGCTCATATGTGAAGGTCAAAAGACAACTTGAAAGGGACTGTTCTTTCTTTATCTTGTGGGTCCTGGGGACTGAGCCCACGTTATCAGAATTAGTTGCAAGTACCTTTACCTGATGGTCTTCTTTCCAACCCTACTTCTTCTATTTATTTATTTATTTATTTATTTGTTTATTTATTTATTTATTTATTTATTGCTCTATGAGAACTTTTATGAGCATTAGTATCATCAAAAATATAATTCTGGTCAGACAAACTGGAAATTGCTAGGATGCAACAGCTTATTGCCATGGTATTATAGAGTATAGCACAGAATGGCCTTTGCTTCTTTTAATTTTAAGTTTCAAAAAGTAGTGCATAATTTTTGTTATATTATTCTTTGACAATTTTATACACATACATACATACATATAGTGAATTTCAGTCATTTTCATGACCCTTTCTCTTCTCTTACTCTGTTTTTATCTCCTTCTGAAACCCTTCTACTTCCCAACAAACCACCTCCTAGTCCTGTGTATTGTTTGTATGGTGATCTGCTGGGTATATTAGAGTTACTTGCATAAGCATAGATGGGAGATTATTTGCTGGAGTATGGACAACTTATCAATTGGCTCTGCCACCAAAGAAAATTCCAGACTACCACCCTCAGCAAATAATAACTTCCTGTATACTCCCAAGGAGCATCAGAGCCTCATAAGCTCCCCCTCAGTCCAGGATGATATACTGAAGGACCCAATCTGTGTAAGCCTTGTTTGTAACGGGTAACTAGAGCTGTACTGGGCCCATGAGCACAATGCCTATGTGCTGCACATCTCCCCATTCTTTGGCTCATGCACCCTTTCTTTTGTGACATTCCCTGTGCCTTAAAGGGGGAGATATCAATGTCTCCCTTGGGTCTCACCATTGTTCCATTGCTTATACTCTTACTCTTTGACAAGTTATGATCTCTGCCACCATTTGCTAAGATAAGGAGCTTCTGTAAAGAAGGTGGAGTACAACACCAATCTATGAACATATAAGTATTGATAAGGCAGTTTAACACAAGCATTTAGAAAATCAATAATAATGGGCTCCCCCTAGGACCTAAGATCCCACTAGCCCCAGACTCTTGAGTAGATTTACAGTACCAGGCATGGATTCACTCTTTTGGAATAGGTCTCAAATCCAATCAGAAAGAAGATGGCTACCCCGTAACACTCATGCCACTACTATACTTGAGGGCACTTTTTGCCTGGCTAGAGTTTTCTCTTAGCTAATTCTAAACCCTAGTATCTCTGAGGGTTTAAAGTTGCATATGACATTGGTAACCTTTCTCCCCAGCAACTTGCATGGCGCTCTCTGGTTTATTAAGCATTAGCCTGCACTGAAGAAACTTTCATCATAGTTCCAGTTGGTGGTTCTATGTCTTATGACCAAAGTGCAGTATCTTCAGCCTTAGGGTCTTATCAAATGCTGCTGAGCAACCAAGAGCAATGGCCACAGCTTAACTATTGTTTTGTGGAGCCTCTGAGGTCCTCCCAATGACATATTGGTAGGCATAAATCTTATATAACATGAACTTTAAAAATCTGACTTATATTAGCTTAGCCATGTGTAATGATACACTACTGTAATTGCAGCTACTCTGGAAGGCAGAGGCAGGTGGATCTCAGTGAGTCTGAGGCCAGCCAGGTCTACAAAGCTTCAGACTCAGGCTTGTACTAAGTTTTGTTCTGATCATCTTTGTAGAAACAAATTGGGCTGTGCTTACAGAAATTGATTGAAACATATTTATTTGGGAAGTCTGTTCATGATCGTTCCACTGGCTAGTTTCAGAGCCATGAATACATGCTACCTCTATGTACTTCTAACATTTCTTTATCCTCCTATTTGACTAAATTATAAAGGAAATTTGAAGTGTCTTTATATGTCCTTTTCAATTTGACAAAGCTTATATTGGCGCCGCATAAATGGATAAGATCAATTCTGGTTGATACTTAAAACTTAAGATGACTGAGTGATTAAAATGCTTGGCAAGAGATCAGGGTGTTTGGAGCTCCAGGACCCTCAGAAATGCCTGCTTGGCTTGGCCTCCTGCCTGTAACCCTGGCCTCAAAAGGACAGGGGATCCCCGGAACAAACTAGAAAGACTAGCCATGCACATTAGCAAGCTCTGGGTTTGGCTGAGAGGCGTAGCCTCAAGTAATAAGACCGTAAACAACTGAGGAAGATTTCAGCATCCACTTCTGGCCTGCACAGTCATGCACACATGCTAACATCACACACATACATATGTAGAGAAGTAAAAGAACAAACAAACAGATGAGCAAAAACATGTTCCTTTGAATTTTCAACAGCCAATCTCCAATTGAGACTTTAATAAATACTCATAAATATTAGCTAATTGATAAAAATGAGTAGTTCAAACATCAGTTTCTAGATTTAACAACTCTGTTTGTGTTCCAATCCTCCACCATTATTAAATTAAGTTGAAAATTATAACATTAAATAAGTGCAAAACAATGATCCATTTTCCATACCAGAAAGAGTCAAGGCTTGATCAAGAGTGACCATGGTACTATGAGAGTGCCTTGGGAATAAATGAAGCAACACTGTCCATCAGAATAGCATTGCCAACTTCAAAGAAATCACATTGCTCATGCTGAATTGAAGTTCCTTTCAATATAGATGTTTTTTTCCAGAACCAGTCCCAGAGGAAGGTCCTGTCAGAGCTGGTCTCCAGGCTATATCTGACTCAATTTCCTCTACATTTATAAGGCCATTTCATTTTAGCAAAGGATAAGGTCCCTCAAAATTTTGGGACTTAGGGAAAGCTTCTTTCTCATCAGAGTAAGATACGTATGGTTGGAGCACTAAAATGTGTAGCTCTTTAACCCGCCTGCTGTAAACCAGTCAGAGCCAAGAAGTGTGGCACATTTGAAAGCATGTGATGCCCATTGCTGTTCACAAAATCCTTGTTTCGTTCTTCTTTGCCTAATGAAGGATATTTGTCTTCAAAACCTTCCAATAAAGAATTCTTTGCTCGATAGTGAGACTCATAACCAAACCTTCGGTAGAGTGCAGGGAATCATATGAATGACGGGGAGTTAATATGACCTGGAGAGGATAGGGGCTCCACAAGGACCAAATATATCTGGGCACTGGGGTTTATATGAGACTGTTTCTCCAACCAAGGACCATGTGTGGATATAACCTAGAACCTCTGCTCAGATGTAGCCCATGGTAGGTCAGTATCCAAGTGTGTTTTCCTAGTTCATTTCAGACATGAACTCAATGGTGGGCTTGACCTCCCCACCCCCCAAGGAAGGAGCAGCTCTCCTAGGCCACAGAGGAGGACTTTGCAGCCAGGCCTGAAGATACCTGATAAAACAGGGTCAGATGAAAGGGGAGGAGGTCCTCCCCAGTCAGTGGACTTGGAAAGGGGCAGGGAGGAGATGAAGGAGGAAGGGTGGGACTGGGAGGGAATGAGGGAGCAGGATTCAGCTGGGATACAGAGTTAATAAAATGTAACTAATAATAAATAATAAATAAATAAATAAATAAATAAATACATAAATACATAAATAAATAAATAAAAAAGAATTATTTGCTCAGTTTCTGCCATTCTCATTTGCAGTATCTGTTCTCCAAGCACCTTAAACCCTCCTCTGTTGTGCATTCTATGATACAAAAGATGCCTCAGATTTATAGACATCAGAAGAGGGAGAAAGAGGGAACAGGACAGGAGTCTACCACAGAGGGCTTCTGAAAGAATCTACCCAGCAGGGTATTGAAGCAGAGGCTGAGACTCATAGCCAAACTTTGGGCAGAGTGCAGGGAATCTTATGAAAGAAGGGGGAGATAGAAAGACCTGGAGGGACAGGAGCTCCACAAGGAGAGCAACAGAACCAAAATATCTGGCCACAGGGATCTTTTCTGAGACTGATACTTTCAGCCAAGGACCATGCATGGAGATAATCTAGAACCCCTGCACAGATGTAGCCCCTGGCAGCTCAGTGTCCAAGTGGGTACCCTAGTAAGGGGAACAATGTCTGTCTCTGACATGAACTCAGTGGCTGGCTCTTTGATCACCTCCCCCTGAGGCAGGGGCAGCCTTACTAGGCCATAGAGGAAGACAATGCAGCTAGTCCTGTTGAGACCTGATAGGCTAAGGTCAGATGGAAGGGGAGGAGGACTTCCTCTATCAGTAAACTTGGGGAGGGGCATGGGAGGAGAAGAGAGAAGGAAGGTGGGATTGGGAGGGGACGAGAGAGGGGGCTACAGCTGGGATACAAAGTAAGTAAATGTAATAAATAAAAAATGAATTAAAATATAAGTTAATTTTCAAAGAGTGTTTACTCTGAGCCATTATGTACATTTATTTTATTATCTACAAAAGTCTTAGGAGTTAGCCTAAGGAGTTAGCCTGTTTTACTTACTGACAGGAACCTAAAGACATGACAAAATGTTTTCCTTATCCTTACAAATTCAGATCATTTAATCATGCCTGCAAAACAGCATGTCAGTGGAAGGGCGGATGATGGGAATGTGGTAGCTTGAAGGAAGACAGTGAAACCTTGCTGGAGTAGGAGGGCAGAAAAACCTGATTCAGAGGATATTTAGTCCGGTACTTAAATCATAACAAGGCATTTTTTCACAAAATTTTTTAAAAAGCACATTTTCTCTTGATATTCATTTTCTGTTTTCAAAGTGTGAATTTAAATAAAATCCTGTGTCTATTATCAGAGAGAACTCAAAATACCGACAGTGCTGGAGGCTCGTTATGTTTATAATGGAGCTTTGCCTTGATGGATGGTTTAGTTCTTTCTATAATTGTGTTTATTTCTGAGTGTAGAGAAGCAAAAGCCTGGGAGACAACTATTAAAGCCATCGACTTCCTTAGGGATCATGGAACAGGCTTATAGAGAGGAGCAAAGGAATGAACTTTACAGCCCAAGACTGGAATCCCCCAGCAATAGCACAGAGTGACATGCCAAGGAAAAGCAAGTGGCGTGGGACAAAACCAGAAAAAGCTGTGTGTGTGTTTATGGGCAGAAAGAGCATCAGAGTCTCAAGATCTGGGGGCTGGGGCTGGTGATTTCTGCTTTTGCACCCAATGTGCGATTAGTAAACCCAATGTTAACCGTGTTTCACAAATCTCGTGGTCAGAAAAGACCCTTTTTCCAAGTGTTCTCTCCTTTCTAAAGGATCTCTCGCCTTCCGTGGATATGCCAGGGATTGGGCTATCCATTCCCACCTCCTCAGTGCTAACCCATCCCTACTGTTCGCCATCTTTGTCTGCATTTTCTGCTCCCTGTGGCACCTGCTGACATTCTGGGCTGCAAGAAAGGAAGTCCAATACCCAGTCCTTTCATCTGGCTCAAGACAATGCTAGGAGCAGTTGGAGTCTGTGCCTTCTGTGTTTTCTTCTATAAGACAGAGAATGAAGCCTCTTTCCAAAGTAACCATTTAAGGCAGAGAATCAGTAAAATATAATATACAATCCTTACCACAGTAGTTTCAAGCAAAGTATGATCTCTTTTTAGAGAAAAATATAAGTACATAAAACTCCCCCAAATAATCAGCCCCTAATTTGTGTTCCTGCGTCAAAGCACAGTATGAATTCACAAAAGCCCAATAAGAGTGATTAAGTGCAATAAGAGCGATTACATCAGTAGACATTTTCATGGAGGACATGGGAGTTAAGTTAGTGCATGAAATATGAGAAGGATTTTTACAAGACAGAAAGTAGGACCACATTCAAGAGAGGAAAAAGTGTCCTAAACGAAGAGATAGTGGGAATAATGTGTCCATGGAGCGCGGAGCAGGGGTGGATAGCCATGAGTGGAACCGCCAAGCTGGGAAATACAGGCTGCAAACTCAAATTAAGGCAAGATTTTTGCTGTAGGTGCTCAAGCTTCTGTGCCCATCAGTTCACAAAAAGAAGACCTTCTCATACCCCTGTGATTTAGGACAGTGCCACTACATCTTGTAAATATTCCTTCAGCTTGTGTGGTTTGTTTGTTTGTTTGTTTGTTTGCTGGCTGCCAATCACTTTCTAATTAGAAGCGATCCCTCTGTGCTGGAGAGATGCCTCATAAGTAAGAGCATGGGCTATTCTTGCAGAATACATGGGTTTGATTCCCAGCACCCACATGGTGCTTCCTAAGCATTTGCAACTGCAGTTCCAGGCAATCTGACCCGTTTTTTTAGCTTCCCTGGCACCAAAACACACATGATGCATAGACATAGAAGCAGGCAAACACTTATATGTGATAGATAGATAGATAGATAGATAGATAGATAGATAGATAGATAGATAGGTAGATATTTTCGGAGGGATCCTCTTGGTCTGTGCCAGATACTGGGTTATTTTCTGCCAAGGGACATTACCTAGAGTTCTGGAAAGAAATCCAAGATCAAGGCCTCAGAAGCTTTGGTGTCTGGTGATATCTTGCTTTCTTGTCACCAGACAGTATCTTCCCTTGTGACATCACATCAGGGAAGGGGCTTCCGTGCAGGCTGCACCCAGGAGCTCAACTGTCTTCCCCTTCCACAGGCTCCACCTAATACCATAACCTCAGTGTGTGTTTAGGTTTCAGCACCTAAGCTCCAATGGGAAGTGAATGCATATCACTTTCCAGCCCAAGTTTTAGCTTTGCTGTGGAAAATTTTTTCTTGGCATAGTTTTGTTACCAAGTCTTGCTTTAGCCCTCCCCACCTTTAAGTTTCATGTGAATACTTTGTAAAGTTATTATTCATTGAAGTTTCAGGACATGAGGCTGTCTATTTTTCTCAAAGGACCAAAACCAGTTTTGGCCTGGGAAGTTTTAAATATAATCAAATTAAGCCTCCCTTCTGAAAAAAAAAAAATGAGCAAATTTTCTGTATCAAACCACCAAAAAGACTCTCAGGGGTTATGGACCAATGCAATCTTTACTTATCACCATCAAGAACAAAACAAAATAGTTTTTTACTTGCTTGAGAAAATGGCCCAGTTGGGTACTGAGCAGAGGGTAAGTTGAACATATCTATTTTCAGAGCTTAGCGAGCCGAGCCATAGATTATGAAGCAAAGCCTGGCTGCTCTAGGAGAGGTAGCCCAGGCACAGGAGACCCCGCTGGCTGCAGAACCAGGGGACCAGGATGCTTTGGGTGGCTTTTCCTGCAAAGAGATGTGCATGATGCTTTCTCAGTGCCAAGAAGCATCCACTGTCCAGTCCGTCTTTTAACAGTAGCCGTGGATGGCTGTGTCCTTTCCACTCTACAGTGCAAAACCAAGGCTCAAAAAACTTGAGAATTTTTCTCAAACTCATACAGCACATCTAACCCTAAATGTGCTTATATTTTCTCCAATATGTAATTCTTTGCTTCTAATTTACACAATGACACCTTTAGAGGTTGCTTCAAGTAAAGTGTTCTAGTAGAAAGTTCTAGAAGAATGGATGTTAAGTGCAAAGTGAGTTTTTAAATATGGAGGACCTCCCCTATCAGTGGACTGGGGGAGGGGCATTGGGTGGAGAAGAAGGAGGGAGGAAGGCATTGGAAAAGAAAGAGGAAGGGAGCTACAGGTAGGATACAAAGTAAATAAACTGTAATTAATAAAAATATCTTTATATACACAAAAACATGTGTACTTCATGAGGCCAACAATGTGCAGAAAACTATGTTGAAATATTTGAAAAAAAAATAAAAATAAACAGTTCCAGAGGCAACATAAATGGGAAAGAGATTGCAAAGTTTGCTCTATGCCCAAATGGGATCTGTTATCTATTTATTTTTACCATCAAGTCCTGTTTATGCGAAAGCTAATCACCATTGGCAGTATGTAAATTATCCTAATTTGCAGTTTCTTAAGGTTGAAGGTTGTGTTTGTTTGGCTGATTTAACTGCTTTGCCACTTAATTACAAATATACATACTCTCAAATTACAGAAACTAATATAGGCCCCTTAATTTAAAATTCCATTTTCAGAATTTTAAGTAATGACTCTGAGCATCACCCTGACCTTGGGTGGCAAGCTGAAGGTATGTGTGTAATTGTTTAAATAGTCCCCTGCCCTGAAATGGAAGAGGAGCGTTTCACAGGGTCCCGCCATGGCCGGGAGGACATTCGGCCTCCCACTGATGGAAAAACTGTTGGCCTTAAGGAAGAGGCCTTCTGAGATGGGTAGGAAGAGTGTCACACAGGTGCTTCTCATGGGTTCGGGTTTTGTGAGTGAAGAACTGGCCCATGTCTGGGAGTCAGTGCACACAGTACTGTTGGTTGTTGGAGTAGAAGAAGAGCACCACCGTACAGTCCACCCCCTTCTCAAGTTTTGTTTACTCCAGGATTGCAGATTTTAGTCATGGTTCAGAGGTAGCACTAGATGAGGTCCTGTACAAAGATCGCACAAGCTCTCTTCTCTAGCTGGCACACACAGAGAGCTTCTCCCGGTGTACCAGAGACTGCTCTTTGTTTGGGCTGGAAAGTTCTGCTTAAGTTTACAAAACCATTTCATTTGTCAGCTCAGTTCCAAGCAATTTGAATGACTGCAAAGCAGCATAAGTGGCATGACTGCAAAATGACAGCAGCAGAAAGACTTAAGAAATAGGGTACTCAAGTGTGGACCACGTCCACAACCTCAGCATCTAAGAGCTTGAATGCGGAGGGTCAAAAACTCAAAGCCAGCCCGAGTGTTCTAAAGAAAATAAAAACTGAAGTATTGTGTTGTTTGCTCTACCTTTTCAAATACAGCTGCATACAGATCTTGAAAATATATCTTTAAGAGTGTTCTGTGACATGACTTGTAGAATCCCAGGAGAGGGTAGAACTCAAATTTTTGCTAAGAAATTTGAGTTAAACAGTTAGACCCTTTCGTATTTTATATATCCGATACACTCTTTCTTGTTTCTGCGAAAAACAATACGGGATAACCTTTTAAAAAATCTTTCCATGGCAACAACGTGCTATTGCAATGAGGTCTTTTACATATGTTATAGGGAGCACTCTGTGAGCATCCTTATCAAATGATCACCATTTTTACATACTTTATATACTGGACAAATAGTAACACTTCAGGGCTTTCTCTACTCAGTAATGCTGTATACTTTACATACTTTATAAATAATAAGACATATACTTTACATGCAATGACATGTGTTCATGTTTCCCATAAATAATATTCCAGTCTCCTTTTAAACATTCCAGTTATAAGAAAATGGGAGCTCTCATACGATGGTTTTGGGACTCAGTACTGTCTCAAAGGGAATATAACAGCGTTTCCCTTCTCCCATGATCTCGGAAACCTTAAATCTCCCCCAGTGGGTTAAAGTGCCAAAGGCGTTCTTAGTTTGCCTTAAATGTACCTCTTTGTCCTAAATCCATGGTAAAGCACCATGGATTGTCAGAGGCAAAAGAACCATGTGTTTTGAGGAAACAGATATAAATGCTATGACATCTAAGAGGATTAATTGCCTTTCTTGGGAAATTAGGAAATGGATGTGTAATTTTTAATTATGCATAAGTTTCAAACTTTCCATCAAAGTCAAATTATGCTGATGTTAGTCAAAGCTACTATCGGCATTGATTCAAGAACCTGCTGATGGAGTGAAAATACACAGAAACTTGTTAACAAGAGGCACAATTATCTGCAGCTCAGCAAATAGTGCCAGAGTGGCATGTAACATGCTGAGCTCAGGCAGCCATGGCTGAAGATCTCTTTCTCTCTTCACCGTTAATATTTACAGTTGGAAGCAGTACCTGGCTGCAATCTAAGTGCTGCACCTGAAAAGGGAACTGATGGCTTGATACTTTGCTTCCTGACACTGTGAAGAGCTCCCTTCTTAACCGGCCACCTGCTATGCTGGGTTAAGACGGGAGGGGAGCACATGGTGTCGCTACAGGCAGCAACCCTGGGGGGAGGGGGGTTCTGCATTGTTTAGTTGTTTTGTTTCTTGATTGACATGCCGGGTGTTAAAAGCATAGAACTGAAAATTGTGAATTATCCGTTGTTTTCTTTGTTCTTCTGCTGAATGTTTCAGCCTTGCAAATACACACACACATACACACACACACACACACACAGAAGACACCTTCCTTCCCAACCATCAACCATGTACAAGGCACCTTCCTAGAACACATAAACGAAACCTTCCCACCTACCAGCCTGTTCTACTGAAGCTTGTTCTCACATGCAAAACCCTAAAAGAATGAAGTAAATATTGACAAGCCAGGAAACCTAACCAGCTATGAAAAGTATTCCCTATAAGAAGCTTGAAATATAAAATAACCATGCTACCATGTAAATATGCCAAGCACCTCTAACAACTGAAATGCGGGGTTATATTCATTTTGTTTCCTACAGATGACGCAGCTGTGTCATTGAACATGCTCTGTAATTGAACACCAAGTTTTCAGCTTGCCAGTTGTGTGACTCTGGATAGACTGCTTAAGTCACCTTTTAAACAGTCTCTGTATTATAAATTGTGAAAATTTAGATGCAGTGGCATGCAAAATGCCAGAACATATTAAATTCTTAGCGTGTAACTAATTTTGCCTTTGCCGTACACTACCTTTTAGTTCTGAAGTACTTCACAGGAACTTCCATTGTCAAAAATAAGCTGTATTGTTGGAAAGATGAATCACCTGGACCAAATGCAAAGTAACCAAAGATGCTGCTGTCATTTTTGCAGTAGAAATGGCATATTTATTCTAGGCTCCTGAAACTTGGAAAATGACCCTTAAAATATTAGCAACCAAATATTAGTAAAAGTGAACAATGACACTGAGCGACAGAGGATGAGCCACTACAATCCACCGAAGAATGGGAACTTCTTTTTACATCATGGTGGTTTCTGCTCAGGTTGACCACACAAAGAGGACTCGGGCTCACTCTGCTGTGACTCCCTTTCTCCTATGGAAGTTGCAGCTACCCCACTGTTGTTAAACCACAGCAGATGGCTTCCTTTAACACCAGTGCTGTCAGTGGAATGTAAATGTGTCTCCTCACAGCACTGGAAATACCAAGGCTGTGTGTTTAATCTGTGCTGTGCAGGCAGAGCGACCCTGAAAAGAACACCAGCTCCCAGCACGTTTGGAGAATTGGCATGAATCCTGGTAAACAGGATTGGAGAGAATTTTTCAAGCCTGGTGACTAATCACGGATTTCTTCTTGAGATCAGCTATATCCCTGAGATAAACAATATAAATGGTGATTGAATAGAAAAGTTACAGACCCAAGGGAAACATGGTCCAAAGGGGTGAAGGAGTAGTGTGATCTCAGGCATGGGAATTGTTCAGAGCATGAATTAGTTCTAAGTCCTTCTGGGAGCGTTAAGGAAACAAAAATTCCTCCATATTTCAGATTATTTAACATAGAAAAGGTTATATGTATACACACACACACACATATATATGTACTATGTGTGTATGTATATTACTGATTACTTCAAAATTCTGAGGGAAAAGACAGGGAGTGTCAAATGTTAGCATGCTGCAGATGGGAAAAAAAAGATCCTTAGTAATAACGTTGTCCAGAAAAAAAATCTTATATTTGAGAATATTACTACAAACTGTACAAGCAAAATATGATGAAGTGCTTAGATGCATTATTTAATTCTCTTAAATAGATCTCAGCTGAGCAGGGAGCAACAGACCCCATCTTCATTTTGCTAACGCAGCCCCTTGAAGATTAACCAGCAGGGGAGTGTTTTGTGTGACTTGTCCTTGACACTTTGCCACAAAGGAACAGGGGTCCTTCTGCTCCCTGTCTTTTAGTAAGTCTTGGATGTATTATTTCAAAAGATGGTGGAGATGTTTTGAATACTCTAATTGCTGTACATATCACATAGACTCAGACACCCAGAAATGTCAAATAATAAGTCCAGCTACATTATTAGATCTATTTTTTAGTAGGCTATTATATTCTGTTTTAAGTTTACAGATAAAGATCAACTGTGAATTGGCAATAATTTTAAGCTCATAGGAAATGCTGTTAGATTTTGCGTTTCTAAATGCTGTTAGAAAGGCATTAGGCTCCTCAGCGCTAAGGTAAACCATTTCCCCAAATGAGACATTTGGACATCAAGGTAAACTGTTACCAAAGTCAAATGTAATGTTTTTGGTTTTGGTTTTGGTTTTTTCCAATTTCTAATCTTAGACTTTTACCAATTTGAAATCCCAACTTTGGGAAGGAGTTTTTAGTTCTAAAACTAAATATGACTTTCAGCACTCCTCACAATGTGAAGATTTCTATTCTGCTGGCAAGGAGTGCAGGCCTACCCTCCTCCCCCAGCACAGGGTCCTCTGTTTGGATGTACCAAACCTCAAACATTGAAAAGCAATGTTTGTGCTGTGACTAGCTTCCCCTTACAGCATCATGCCCATTCTTCATCTTCCACAAGGCAGAGCTTAAAGCTGAAAGTCCAATAATTTGATGGAAGTCGACAGGGACAATAGAAATCACCACCACCGAGATTATTTAAGGGAAGGCATGATGTATAGACATCTATCAATGAAACTCTAGCAGAATGGGTTTTAGTCCTATGTCTGCTCTTTAAAATAAGAATAGACCAAGTGGCACAATAGATTATATAAACAAGGACTTCAAATGACAGACTGTCACAGTTAAAGTTATACATTTTACATGGGTGACTTGACGCCATACTTTATCACCTACACAATGGGAAGCCAATTTGATTTTGGCTAATAAAATACAACCTCTAGAGCAGAGCCTGGGGCAAGGCTGACATGGAGTGGCAAATTCTGACTATTTGACATCCACTTATTCTGGAAGGGGACACAACAGGAATTGGCACTTGCTACCATCTGGGGTGTGTCCCATATTTGAGTTCGATTTGATTAAAAAACACTTAAAGAGATATGTCAAGGGGACAACGCAGCTGCCTGAGCACCAATGCCATTCATGCTCCAGTAATTCAATGCAGGTCTGAGTATAAGTGGGACTAGTGCTTCAAAAACTGAATTTACTGCAGCCTCACAACTGTTGAAAATTAAACTACATGAGCTGCAAGCTAGGGGTTAGCAGGCCATCTCATTATAGAAGGCTTCCCCCAGAGCTTGGAATCTTTGCTGAATTACTGAAGGACTTATTTGAATGTAGACTTGGGCCAAATAATTTTCTGATAAGTTGGCCATAAATCCTCAGTAAAATAAGCTTGGTGTTCTCAGCATATCTATTGGCTTTTTGATCATTTTTATGGCTTTCCTTTTACTGGTCAAATTATCCTTATATGCTCCTACAGCTCCTCTGACATGGATTAAGTCAACACAAACCAATAGACCTTCATTACTTTGGCAACTGGTTTTGATTTGGGTGCAATAAATACAATGACACAGACTAGATTACCTTTGCGGAAGGAATATGTGATAAGCCACGAGGATGCCAGAGATTTGGCTCTTTTTTTTTTTTTTTCCTGCATGATGTTAAAAAAAAAAAAAAGAATTAACAGCAGCTTTCAGCCTGCTGAAGAAAGTTGGAAGAATGAAAGAAATATGTATGAAAAAAGAACAAGGAGCAGACTTTAGACTAAAAAGGGGAACTAACATGGGATGCGATCCTTTCTAAGCTGCTGAGGCGAGGACTGAGCATCAGTGGGAACAGGACTTGCTGTGGAACGAAAGCACAGGGTAGGAAAACCAAACAAGATGAGATCTAGAACAGCAAGGCATGGGCAATGGAAGAGACTCCAACTGAAGTTGGAGGAAAACTCTCCATTTTGAAATTACTATTTTTTAAATATTATGTTTCCAATTTAGGGTTGTGTGCAGAAATGGAGCCTAAAGAAAATCAGAAGGAAATGGGATAGCAGGGGGTAAAGCAGCCTTCGGCGATATTAACCAAGTTTCTGAGGTTTTGCTACCTTTGTTTAGTTTTCTCTGTGTGCATCCATCATTCCAAGTCCTTGAAGGTGGCCGGCTTCACACTTTTTCACCTTCTATTAAAAAGGACTTTCTTCTTTAACTGCAACTCTAGTGTTTCACCCAAGAAATTTAAGTTTGCATGCGCTTTCCATATTCTGATTTTTAAAGTTGCCTATAATGGCCTTTTCAAGTCTCTTCCCCATAAACCAGAGTACAAGTAATCGTACTTAACAGTCAGTTGTCACGCTCTTCAGTAGTACTTTAATTTCAAAGAGTCTCTCTGCCTTTTAAAGTCTTTTGCCACCAAATATTGATAACTTTCTAAAGTTTATATGCTATGGCAGAGGTAGTTTATAAAGAAAATCAACTTTTAGAGAAGACATCTTGGCATACACACACACACACACACACACACACACACACAAAAAAAAAAAAAACCCGACAGGAGTCATGAAGTAGGTGTTTCAAATAACTAATATAGTTCGTATAGATTAGGAAAGAGCCAGGTGGAAACGTGCACAAATTTTCCCTCCACTTCTCTGAGGAAGAGGAAACAGAGCTGCCTGTAATGTCTACAAGCTGCCCTCTGCCTACGACAGGCAAATGCATTTCTACCAAATAAGGTGCCCCTCCACTTCCAAATCTGTGGCTCCACAGAGGGGCTAGCCTAACTCCAGCACAGTTTCACTTCAGCCATGTTTCTTGTTCTCCTTAAAGGAACAGGATCAGCCAGGTGCACAGGCACAGACCTTTAGATACCAGCACTTAGGGATGCAAAAGCAGGTGTATCTCTGTGAATTTGAGCTCAGTCTGGTTTACAAATCGAGTCCAGGACAGCCAAGGCTATACAGAGAAACCTTGTCTCAAAAACCAAACAAAAAAAAAACATACAAAAACCAGGATCATAATGCTTCTTTCTGCTTAAATTGCTTTTCCTCATTCTCCCAGCTACTGCCTTTGAGAAAAGAAAATAAGGCCACCCAGTTCTACCTTCCTTCTCTTTCTTTGTACCTACCTCCAACCTAGCAGCTGCCGTGCAGAACACCAATTCCCCTCCCCAGCCCCCACACTACCACAGAATAGTGAGGATGTTTCCTTTTAGACAATGATTATCACAACTTCATTTTATGCTTCCGATGTCTTATGCGACCTCTGCAGCTTTTGAGACATTCAGTAAAAACGTGACAGAGTGAATGGAATGGCTCCATAAGTGAATGGTCCCACCGTCAAACCTTCTGAGTTCTGTGGAACTCTTCTGACACATGAAAATAATTTAATAAATCATTAAGCAGAGCGATGAGCATGACAAGTGAGTGAGTCAATAGTGATTGATCAACCGCTCTGTGCAAAGCTCTGCATTTTGTGTTATTGGAAAGTCCCAGAGCAAATAGATGCTCTTCCCTTAGAGTAATGGGAGGAGGGGTAGAATTTTGTCTAACTCACAGTGAGCAGTAGAACAAAGAGTAATGTCCTAAAAGAGAAGAAATCATGTCATGCTGTGTCTTTGGTAAAGTGGCAATGGCAAGAGCACATGACTCCTGATTGTGAAAGAGGGTGCTAATGGGGCTACAGCAGGGGACAGTCACTGAACCACAAAGCTAAAAGAGACTCTTGAATGGAGAAACTAGGTTTTAAGATTAGAATTTCCATTTGCTGTGATAAGATGTGGTGTGGGTAAAGTCCCACAAGGCATCTGAGCCTGGTAAGGTCTGGTTTTGTCTTTTGTCTTGGGGTTTTCTTTCTTCTTGGGGCTACATGGCTATCACCTCAAGCGGAAGGGAAGACAGGGCTACAGGATAAAATACTCCCTCCACTAGGTTAAAGGTAACATTTACTGATCCAAGTTCATGTCAATGGGGATGAAGAAGAGATACCTGAGCGGAGTCACAGAGGCATTGGCTATGGGTAGGTCACATCGAATACTGAGGAGAAGGAATGAGGGTAGAGACCTCTAAGTGAGATTTAGCAGTTCATAAAGCAGTGTCATCCACACACTCTGGATCTTTAGTCGGCAAACACTGATTTCTAAAAGGAGACATAGAAAAGGGTAAAAGGGAGAAGGTTTTCTAAGACCAAGGTGATGGTTTCATAGTTCACCTAATGGAGATGGAAAGAAAAATTAACATCTTGGAAATTGTTACTGGTTGCAGCTTCTTTACTTTTTAATCTCCAATGGCAGTTCATACTCCTGGGATGTGAGGGATAGGAAAAAGAAGAAATAGAAAGCTTGTGTCTGCTTTCACAAAGACAACTGTCATCAGGTCTTCTTGGCAGCTTAGTTATCTCTGTCATCTCCTTCCTTTATTTACCACTCCACTGCCACCAACACCCCAGGGATTAATTAATCACTTCGCTGGGAGCCAAAGCAAACTGCCTCCTTCCTCCATTGAGCATGTGCTGAGGTTTTGGCTAGGTTTAAATCTCAAGAGGAAGACGTTCTGTGTTTGTGAAGTCAGTAGCTCCGGATGTGCTGCTGGGCAAGTATTATGTTCACTGCTGTCACATGGCCATCATCAGAGTGTGTCTGTGGGATAGACACTGTTCTGGGTGCTGAGGAGATGGAAGGGAACAAGGAAGAGAAGGAGATCAGAGTAAGATGAGTGTCTTAACTTCAGCAGAGTTTCCATTACAATGGTACATGTGGACAAGTGGGCAGATGTCATGGCACCATCCCTTGAGAGATTAAAGCCAACTGCACATAAAGAAAGATGATCTCAGGGAAGGCTTTCCTGAGAAGGTGACACAAAATAGTCATACCTCCTCCATCAGCTTATAGGGAGAATTAAAGATGTTTCTGTATGGGAAACATCTGGCAAGCTCCGGACCCAAAGTCAAAAGCAATGATGAGCTACTATCTCTGGCCAATAAATCTGTAAAACATATTGCAAACTTAGTGAGCTTGGAGGGTTGGGACTTGGGTTTTTTGCATGAGAGAAGGAGAGATAATATTTATTCATAAGGTCTTGTGTTCTAAGGCAAACAATGATATTGCTTATACCACCTGTTTCCAGAGAGCAAAAGGTGAAAGCCATGTTCTTCAGACTTCTAGCTGCTTTAAGCTTTTGCCTAAAATCTGTCTCTAAAAAGAAGAGGCAGGAAACAGCACAAGAAATTCAGTCATAATGAATTCCCTGCAACTCTAGACATCCCTGTGCTTTTCCACAATCATGGATCAGGAAAAATTGTTTCCCTTTCTGGTCATCAGCACAGAACATCACAAATCAGCAAGCACTGAGCTCTTTTCCTGAAAGAAACAGGCTGTAGTTGGGCTAATGACTGCATAAGGCTACTTTAATTTTATGCTAGATCAGTTCTTTTTCTTCTCAGTTATTTACAGTGTTTCCACACAGCCTCCAATATAGCCCAATGTGTAGAGCCTGGCATGGACACCCATGGGAAGGGTCCTACCTTCCAGCTGTGTCTCTCTTCACTGTCCCATCTCAGCCTTGTATTTTTCCTCCTGGGTAATCTTGATTCCAAACAGCAGAGCTGTAAAGAATTGTAACTATGTGGTGAGAGTTAATGACAAAGACGTTATAGTCTTTTGAGGGACTTTGAAGGCTGCCAATTGTATTCCTACACAGTTCTGTGAGGTATGGAAGGGAACGCCACGGTTCAGGTGTCACCAGGGAGAGTTCTGTTTCAGGGAGCAGCAGACGCACCTGATGAAGATGTGGGTGCAATTTAAGTGTCATCCCTCCTCTGCTGCCTGCTCCTAGAAAGAGGTGCACAAGCTCTCTGGAGCCACTGTCCTAAGTCTTCCATTCTGTAGAAGAAACATCTGGCTAAATTCCCTCCTTGCTCTCTGAGGACAGTTCCCAGGTCTCCTCCTTAAGCTTTCAGCACCTTATCCCTCCACCCCATGGACAGTAAAGTGAACAGTATATTTATAGTTAAAAATTGGCAGCTGTCACAATAATAATTTTAAAAATAAAGTTCTGGCACACCGTCAGCATTACTATGGAAACGCCTGTTTCTAGTAACTCACTGATAAGATACAGTTCAAGGATTTGGGTCTGTGTGGGAGTGTTTTGCCATCCATAAAGTGTGGGTCTAATTGTTACAATAGGGATTCCCAAGGACTGCTCTCTCAAGTCTTGAAGATGCGTTCTTATCTCTTATTTTAATTTAGCAAGAGAGCTGAAGGATGTCCTTATGTTGCTTTTGCTATGCAGATACAAATGAATATTCTAAGTGGTTTTTTTGAAACACACATTGAAGGTGATTTTTCTATTAACACCAATTCTCATAACAATGTTTGCTGGTTATTCATGTAATATTTAAACGCATGTGTCACACCCACCGTCACACACACCAAAACTCACAGGTAGAAGCTGTAATGCAGGCCACCATAAAAAGATACATGTTTTAGCAACCCCACCACGCCCCCTTCACCTCTCTCTCCATGTTCCTACTTAGCTGACATGTAATTGAGTTTCAAGAAGAATTTGAAGGAATTCACTCCACTGTAGCATTTTTTTTTTTTCAGGAGCCAAATATTGCCACTATTTTTAGACACAAACATTAAAAAAAAAAAAATTCTCACTACTCAGTGGCAGTACTTGGGGGTGGGGTCAAACCTGTGAGCAGTGGCTCTGGCAAGTGTCAGGTCAGAGATGAGGGCAAAGGAAGGCCAGGAGGAGGAAGGTGGAACCCATAGCATCATTTTTATAAGTTCTACTTTTGGGAGAATGACCGACACAGTACCAGCATCCATTTGTGACTCTCTTCACTTTAAATATATTTATTGCTTCATGCCCTCCCAAATGCTTTGGCCACAACTAATCCAAAAATTTCAGAGCAAAAATGAAACATTTACCTACTTTGTTCTGAAGGTAGACTTAATGATAATCACAGCTTAGTCATAAATAACATGTACATTTTAAAAATATAAACATGAGAGTTTAATATAAATTGAGGCAAATCTTTTAGAAAAAAGAATCTTATAGACTCTTTTATATTAACTTATATATGACATTTTCAAGGAGATGTTGACAAGTATAATGATACAACATGGACCGTCCCAGCCATTCTCGTCCCATCCTTTGACAGCACCATTGTGAGTTCATGTGTCATTGCAACTTGAGTTATCGTAAGATTCATGTGGGTTATATAATTTTAAAGAATTGTTGAGGAATAACAGAGCAAAAAGTAGCTCTTATATCATAGAAACTTAAAAGTAAAAAAAACCCCCTTCACATTAATTTTAAAATATCATTCACTTCAGCCTCATGCTTAATGACCCTAATTAATAGAATCAGGGGATTATTTCATCAAAAAATTTACAGGACGACTAGAACTGCAACTCAGATTTCTAGATGGTCTTCCTGGTCAAGTGGCAAGGTACCCCAGTTTAGCTTTTACAAATCAATAGATCATAGTCAATAGTATGTTATCGCCTACTGAAGACTACTGAGAACACATAGCCATGCTTTGTATAGTTTAGACTCCTTGTATTTCATTTAATCCCATCCTTTTAAGTAGAAATCAATACCCACCTTTAGAGGTGAATAAGTGACTCTCCAACTATGAAATAAGTTGCTGATATTCACAAAAATAAGAGGCAGAGCCAGGAATCAAATCTTGGTCTTTTTCTCTACAGGCTAGTTCAGGTTCAAAGCCTTGCTAGCAAGTCAATGCTCAGCCTAGGGTGATAAAGGTGGAGCATGAATTCAGCTCTTGACATCCTTCCTCATTTCTGAGGCTGATGAGAGACGCCAGATAGTACCCTGATCCCTCACTGACCGGGAGGGGAAGCAGACCCGTTCATGCTCTGAGCTGTGGGCACTGATGAGGTCTCAGCACTTGTTCCCCATTGTCTTCTCCAGCCATACTTGCTAGGGTGGAGGGCTTCCAGGTCTCCAGTGTAATCAGTCTCTGTGGTGTGTCTTACAACCCCTGTGGATTGAAAAGGATTCAGAAGCATCCGGAAACTGAAGGACACAAAATGATTGGTCTTCTGCCTGTGTGAGTTGAGCCCTCCTATCCCATTCATCTAGGACAACAGCTATTTACTCCCCAAAGGGACACAACTGAGTGGAGACAGTAACATCAATACCTGTGTACAAGAGAGTTTTGTCTAAAAGTCCTAGGAAAGAATGCCAAGGGCTGCACGCTGGCCTATGAGTGGCCAAGGGCTGCATGCTGGTCTGTGGGTGCTTCTGATATAATGTAGAACCTCCCCTCCTCTTCCCTCTCTCTCAACCATCCTTTATACCTTATACCTCTTATTTTTCACTAAGTTTAGATCAAGGTCATGTATTATCATAATGAATGCAATGTGTGTTCTTTTTTTCCATGTTGTTTCTTCCCCACTTGTACTCTCTCTCTCTCCAACCTCCCCTTCCCCATTTTGGGAATCTAGCTAAGAAGACACAGATGGACACATGCCATGCTCTTGGTTGAAGATCATTCATTGATAGCTCCTCTGTGACCACAAGACAAACACTAAATTTGGGTGGCATTTGGATTGCTGGAGAAGACTTGCCTCCTTTGTCGGTTTCCTCTCTCACCTGTCTGCGCACCCTTCCCCAATTCTGACTTGTAGCTGTGTGTACAACTTTTGTCCTCCCTGGGCTCCCCTCATTCCCAAAGATGTTTAAAGTTCCCCTTTCGAATTTCAATCCAAATGGTTTTACTTAAATGAAATTACTTGCTTAGAATGGTTGAATATTTTCTTATCCTTCAGAGAACAATCAGATACTTCATTTCAAATAACAAAAAGATAAAACCCACTTAGGCTATACTCAATATTCATGACACTCATAATACACACATTTGCAACATACCGTAATTACATGTACATATAAGTGAATGTGGTTCTTTTCTCCTCTCCCCAGAAACAGAGATCTAGATTCAGCTTTGACATCTTTGTATTTTTATATTTGAGAGCCACAAATGCCCACATAATTGATACATACTAGTGACTGAGTGAAAAACCAGCAAACCACACTTTCACAAGGTTTATAGTAATTAAAGCAAAGATAACATTGTGGAGGCTTTACTATGTGGTATTAATTGTATAATGATTTGAACCAAACTATGAAGGAACAATAGCAACAATAAAAATAAAACAATGAAAAAGACAACAAGGATATGAAATTTCCCGGAATGTTAAAAACTATGTTTTCCTGTGTAACATTCTGTTGGCTTGGTAATGAGACAAGGATCATACAGAAAGCTAAATGAAAAGTGATAGGGCAAAACATTTGCTCCTGCTTTGATGCTGCCGGAAATATTACTCTGAACACATCATTTAAACAATCCACACAGTCCTGCCTCCCTCCTTGGTATTTCTGTGCACCTCGATTGCATATTCCTATAACCTGTTGCTAAACTGCAATGAACACTATAGCAACCTCCCTGTGCTAGCGGAGAACCCAGGGCTCGCTGCTTCCGGAGAGGGCTCTTCCTCGTGCTTTGTGCTGCTTAGCGTCTGGGCTCAGCGTGAAACACAGTTGCTTTTACAATCAGTTGTTACATCACATCCAAATCAAATGATGGCTGTGGAAGCTGCCTTTGCAAGGAGCCACATCAGTCTTCCTTCTCTGGGGATGGGTTCCTCAAGGTCTGGCTAATTTCACCTTTCTCCGAAAGGCTTTAAAGCAACCATATTTTTGATTTGAAGTCATAAGCTTGAACAAGGAAAGAAGCAAACTGTGAATGTTGCACTCCTATAAATTTAGAACGATTTTGCACATATATAAGCCCATTTCTTTTTCCTTTAAATGAAGGATCTTAGTCACCAAGACAACACTGAATAAATACAGTAGATATTTCACACACATTTTCTCACAGCAGACCTGAGAGGCATAATTTGCGAACAAGGAAAGTCTGGAACTTGTCGGTCTGGTTACGCTGCTGAGAGGTACCAGCCAGTTCCATCTCCTTGGTGTTCATCCCCGGGTGGCTCCACTATCCCACCATGAAACTTTGCTCTAGAACTCACACCATCATCCCTTCAATCCTTGCAGTTGGCTGACGACAGGCTCGTGGGCATTTTCACCGCCGTTGGCTCAGGGACTTTGGCCCTGTTACTCATCCTCTTGCTTGCTGTGGTTGCTTCGCTTATCGCCTCCAACAAAAGGGCAACTCAAGGCACCTACAGCCCCAGCGGCCAGGAGAAGGCTGGCTCCCGAGTGGAAATGTGGAGCAGAGCGCCGCCCCCAGCACTGGAAAGGCTCATCTAGCAGCACCTCTCAGGAAGGAGCCGAATACCATGAGCGCCAGGCCTGCCTGAGTGTTGGTTTTACTTCAGAAAAAATACTTACACCTGGGGTCCCACTGGGATTGTGGGAAGGATTCCCAGAGTTGCCTTATAGACCTTGGGGTGTGGGGGAGTGAGGTTAGATTATGTTAGCCATTCAGAGAAGAGTGTCTCTGTGTCATGCGTGTCAGCCCCAGAATTAGCCAAACACCTTCCAGACAGAGAACACTGTCTTTTTAGAAAAAAACTTTAGGGGCTACTACCCCTTAAACTCTTTACTGGGTAATCCAGAGAAAATGCTTAGTGGCCAAGTGCCATTCATTATATAGAACCAAGAAGAAAAATTAGAATACAACCTTCATTTTTTCTTTATTTTGTAGGGAAGGGCTTTGTTGTTGTTGTTTTGTTTTTGTTGTTTTGTTTTGTTGTTGTTGTTTGGTTTTGCCAGTGGCTCACTATGCAGACCAAGCTCGCCTCAAAATCACATGGACCCCCTTTGCTCAGCCTCCTCTGTTTGGGATTGTATGTGTCCGACACCAGTCAGCTTGGTTTTGAATTATCTATCACACAGTAAACTATTCTAATAGGGCCTGAGGAGATAACTCATTTCATAAAGCACATGCCAGGTAAGTGTGAGAACTAGAGTTTGGGTCCCCATTAGCCATATAAGTGCCAGGAGAGTGTGGCCCCTGCCTGTCGTACTAGGCCTCAGGAGGTAGAGATGGCAGGGGTCACTGGAGCAAGCTGGCTAAAGCGTGAGGGCAGGTGAGCTCTGGCTTCAAGTGAGAGACCCTGGCTCAATGTGAAAGGTAAATAGTCAGTGAAGAAGACACTATGTCAACCTCTTGCCTATACACACATGCTTACCCACTTATATGCATGCCCAAACATGAGAACGTGCATACATACACACCACACATAGACTCACAACACACACACACACACATGCACACAGGTTTAACTGTGTGTAGGGATAGCAATGAGAGGTATACCTTGGTCTCTCAATCATGGATTTGGAGAAAGCCATGAGAAGGACGCCTGGTTTAAAACATGACCCAAGCAGAACAAAATTAAAATACAGCTGTTCTCTTGACTGAGCTTGGATTTGTTGGTGTTTGGTAGCTTGGCTGCTTGGCTGGTTGGTAGATGTTTGTTTTTTGTGTTTTGTTTGTTTTGTTTGTCTATGATGTTACATGTTACAAAAGTAACTTGTAAAAACAGTTGAACTTCGTTGTGAGTTACATCTTTTGCCTTGATCATGTTGAGTCATTATTCTTTATGTAGACTTGCTTCCAGTGAAGACATTTCCTAGATAGAATTAAGACAGGAAGAAAATTGTCAAGCCTGAAGGAAGAGCCTCTTTCCTTCCAGGGACTTTTGATAATGCCCAACAGTGATGGCGTCTAAATGTAAGGACCTCACAGTGAAATGGTCATTTGTGCAAAAGCAGCTACAAGGACAAAATGTCGTATCTTCTATTTGTGCATTGTCTATGCTGTGATGGCTGTAGCTTATGTGTGTTTCGAACTGCAGGTAACAGTATTATAAAATAAATAAAATGGAAATACATGCATATGTATTTTGCACACACCTAAAAAATGTAATAACATAAACCTTAAATCTAGAAGAAATCTATCCTTCCCAACTATTACTATTCCAGAAAATCACCCCCCCCCCTTTCTTTTCATATTAGTGGTTTTCCCACAGTCCTGAAAGTCCTATAACCTCAAATGTGCTGCTGTACGATCAGTCACTGAATTCTCTCCAATGAGCCTTTGCTTCCTTTAAAGCCTCCTGTTCTTCAGCCTCTGCTACTAGCAGAGTTTCTACAGAATAGCTGTGTTTCCTGTCTCCTTTTTCTTCCCTGCCCCTTCTCCAACTCTAGCTCTTGCTTCTCCTTCCCACTGCTCAGACACTTCACATTGTCAGCATAGCAACAGAGCAACAGGCTTACCTCTACCTTCCCTAAGATTTCAGATTAAAATTTGAAACAAATCTTGTTTTACATCTTAAAACACTTGGTACAAAACAAGACCCTATTTTATGTTGGCCTTCCTCTCACTTCAGCCTTAAAGTCTCTTTTCTGCTTTGTCCCATCAGTCTCAACTTTGCTTTGTCGATTCCCCCGCAACACTTTTTCTCTGTTTCTGCTCTTCAGAACTGACCAGCGCCCAGAGGGGCTTGCAAAGACTGAAGCACCACCAAGAACCATGCACAGACTGGACCTAGGCCCTCTACACAGATGTAGCAGGTGGGCAGCTCAGGGGAACAGGGGCCGTCTCTGACAGGGACTCTGTTTTCCTGCTTTCTGATCACTCCCTCCTGTAGGGGCTGCCTTCACAGGCCATAGGGATAGAGGATGCATTCAGTCCTGTTGTGACTTGATCAGCTGGGGTTGGGGGGGCCCCCTCTTATCTAAGAAATAGAGGAGGGAAATGAGGGAGAAAGAGAGGGACCATGAGGAGAGAAGGGAGGGGGCTATGATCGAGATGTAAAGTGAATACATAAATAAGTAAATTTATTTTAAAAAGCAAGTAATAAAGAAATAAAAATGTACTGTTAAAAAAGTATTTAGTTGATCAGTGAAATACTTTTTGTTTTAAGGGTTATTTTTTTTTCATAGCAACATGCAACACTTTGAATAAATTTAACTCAGTGAAAATGGGATCAGTGTTTTCTGAATACATGAATGAGTGATGTATCAATTCTGTTAAAGATATACTTGTCAGGAGCAAAGTCCCAGTGTACTCAAAATGCATGCATGCCTGTAGTGAGAATTTTTTGGTTTCTTTAAAAAAAGAAAACACAGAAATGTTATGTGAATAAGTTTTGTTTTAATCCCAGGTATGGGATATGGGATTATTTCAGATTGTCGACAGCAGCTGACTATGATTTGCCTTGTGCTCTAGCAGGGGCATGATTTTTCCAGCTGACGATAAGTTTACATTTGGAGTTCTGGGGACTCTTCAGAGGATATATTAATGCCAGAGCCCTGAGAGGTACAGTGGCTGTTGTTCTCCCTGCTGCTGTTTCTGGTTGCTATTTGTTGGTGCTTGCTGGATTGCTGGATTGCTGGATTGCTGGTTGCTGGTTGGAGCTATCCTGATGAAGATCAAACTCAACCGAAGAAGCTTGACATCCCTAATCAGGAGGAAGCAGTCTAATGATATCAATGCTCTCTTTCCCCCTAACCTTCTTTCTCTCCTACCTAGTGTTGGGGGTTGGAAGGGATGGAGTGGTATAGGAAGGTAGGAAAAAGAACCCAATAAAATAGCCAAAAGCCCAGCTACACATGCCTTCTAGTTCAGTGTATGCAAAATGCAACCTTCTAGCTTTATAGTTGATCTTGGGTCCTAATCTCCAACTTTCCCTCAATATTCAAGAGTGTACTAAGCAAAAATTTCAGAAGACAGATGTCTGTAGATGTCTACATGTGGAGTATGCCAACAGACACCTTTATTTTTGCATCCCACTGGGGTTACAACTTTTTTTTCCCTTTCTTTTTCTTTTTCTTTTCCTTTTGTTTTATTTTTCAAGAGTTTCTCTGTGTAGCCTCTGTCCTGGACTTGATTTGTGGATTAGGCTGGCCTCAAACTCACAGAAATCTACCTGCCTCTACCTCTGCTAGTGATGGGATTACAGGCATAAGCCACCATGCCTGGCTATGTTACAACTTCATAATAGAGGGTTTATGTGGAAAGGACAAAAACATCTCTTACTTCAAGTAAAAAAATTAGGTTTCTGAGTTTTTAAAAATGCAGAATATAAATTGGTCTGGTTGGTATTAGCACCAGTAGAAAAACAAAACAAAACAAAACTCCAACTATAATAAAATACGTTTAGAGACGATGTCTAAACCATTTTTAACTCTCCTTTAGAATAGCTTAATGTTCTGCAGTAGAACATGTACACAGATACACACAATGAATGAATGCATGCAAATAGCCATAAAGTATGAATGATTCTACATTGAAGAATCTCCCAACACATACACAGTGATTTCTTACAAGCTGCCCTAGTTCACCAAATATTTGTATCTGACATAAGCAAAATAGTCCAAATTCTCAATGCTGGAAGAGCTAAAGAAAATATCCAAGTAGATTCCCTAGTAAGGGGAACAAGAATTATTTCTGAACTGAACTCAATGACTGGCTTATTGAGCTTCCCCCCCCCCCCCCCCCGAGGAATGAGCAGCCTTCTAGGCCACAGATAAGGACTCTGCAGCCAGTCCTGAAGATACTTGGTCAGATGGAAGGGGAGGAGGACCTCCCCTATCAGTGAACTCAGAAGAGGGCAGGGAGGAGATGAGGGAGGGAGGGGGGATTGGGAGGGAAAAAGGAAGGGGGCTACGGCTGGGATACAAGTGAATGACCTGTGATTAAAATAAAAATAAATAATAAATAAATAAATAAAAATAATTGTACCAAATAATGGTTAAAAGGCAGACCTCATCTTAAACACAGATGTCTAACACTAACATCATAAATGGTGTGCCCTTCAGCTCAGTTCACCTATTCTGCAACTCATGTTAGGATGAATGGTTTCACTACATTAACTCGTCCTCTGCTGAAGTGCAGAGGTGCTTCCTCCCCCAGAGATGTGGAGCCTATCTTCCTCTGGAATTTGACTTAGCCCACAGAATACTAGCCAACAGAATACTGTGAAATGATGCTGTGCCACTTTCAGGTCAGACACCAGCACCTTGTAGCTGACAGAGAGAGATAAAGAGAGAGAGAGGAGAAAGAGAAGAGAAAGAGCAGAGAGAGAATGCAAGCCATGCTGGCTGAGCCTGGACTCCCGTCAACTTGCTGCCTGCTGGATTCAGTCAGGTAGTGAGCGAAGTGAAACCAGGAAAGGAGCCAGCCAGTCATTACAGACTCCTAAGATGTAGTTATTGTTTAAAGCAACAACTTAAAGGTTCCTGGCGTTTGTTGTATAGTAATAGGTAACCGGGGCACAACCACTTGAACCAATGAGGCAATTAAGACAAACGTTAAGTGCATCTGTGATTTGATTTATTTTATTTCCATTCACTTATTAATCACTTTATAGCCTGATACCAGGCCCCTCCCTCCTCTCCAGCCTTACACACCCTTGTCCAGCCATTCACACCCTATTCCCACTCCTCCCTCCCTCCCCCCAGAGAAGGAGAGGTCCCCAAGAGTCACCAATCCACCCTGGCACCTCAAGTCACAGCAGAACTAAGGACATCCTCTCTTACCAGGGAGTGACAAGGCAGCCCAGGTAAGGGAATGCGACCCAGCAGCAGCCACCAGTTAGAGACAGCCCCTACTCCGGTTGTTAGGGGATCCACATGACGACCAAGCTGCACATCTGCTACGTATGTGTAGGGGGTCCAGTCCATGCATGCTCTTTGGTTGGTGCTTCAATCTCTGAGTCCCCTTGGGCCCAGGTTAGCAATAGATATCTGAAGTAGATGGAGGGGGGAAATGGATGAGTGAGGGGGTCTGGAGAATTCTGTGGATCAGGTGGGCAGAGAGAGGAGGAGGGGTGAAGGTAAGGACCAGAAAAGAATGGAAACCGGTGGTGGGCATCTCTGGGACAGAAAAGGCTCTGGGGAGTCTATGGGAGGGACCCTTAGCTGAGACTCCAAGCAATGGGTGTTAAGGAGCATGAAGTAGGTACTTCCTAAAGCCAGGTTGGGGCTCCCAGTGGAGGAAGGAGGACATCAATCCACCCAAAGAACTTCTGTCCCAAAATATGTCTAGTCTACAAAGGGGGGAGAGGAAGAAGAAAGAGAGACTGAGGGAATGGCAAACAAGTGATTGGCCCAGCTTGAGACCCCCACCCCTGGAAGAGGGGCCGACCACTGTTACTGTTAATGTTATGCTGCTATGCTTACAGACAGGAGTCTAGCATAACTGTCTTCTGAAAGGCTTCATCTGGCAGCTGATGGAGACAGATGCAGAGACCCACCCCATATCAATGGGCCAAGCTTGGGGAGTGCTGCATAGAGGGAGTTGGAGGGGTCAAGGACACCACAAGAAGACCTACAGATTTGCTTTGTTTGAATAGTTCGTGCTTATTTGCATAGTGACAACGATTAGGATACTAGGAGGACGCCACATATTTATGCTCACCTGCCCTCTGAATGATACATTTACATTAAATCCACTCTCAGGTCCAGGTGGTGCTAAGGGTCTCAGTGGCTCCGGTACAGCTGTGTGCGGGCATTGGGCTCTGGTGTAAAGTGAGCCCGGCTAGCCTACTTCCTGCCCAGAGGAATTGTGGCCTTGGAACAGCCCCCTGAAAGGCACATCTGGTGTGTGTTTACAAGGAGAGACAGAAAAGCTCCTGCAAGGGGCCTCTCATGTGGCTTCTGCAATCACCATGAGGACGAAGGGCATCCGGAAATGACAAGTGACTGTCACTTAAATCAGCTGTCAAACTTGCCCCTGCTAAACTCCTTACATGACTACTGTTCAGCAAGTTCTCTTTAGTGTTAAACAGGAAGGGAAATGGCCCCACAGGCGAGCTCTGTTCAGACACTGTTACCATTATTAGAATTAGTATCTGCAGCCGTAGTTGAAGAGCAACAAGTCATGTTTCACAGAGGCAGAACCAGAAGGCATCAAAGTCCTCATGATTCAGAGGCTGTGATGCCAGCATGGTGCTAGGCCTGTGTTAACGAAGGTTGCTAAATGAAATGCATGATGTCTCATCTAAGTGGGAAACTAAACTTTGAAAAGACTTTTACCTTTATTTGGGGCAGTTGGGGAGGTTTGAGAAACAGGTTTTAATTGATGGTTGGTTCTACCCAGGTGATTTGAACTAACCTGTAAAATGAGACCCACATCTCTATCTTGCAGGCATATTGTAATGATTATATCTGAAATACACCTAACCACAGGTAAGTACAGGTGCTAGAGTACCTGTTATCATTAGTTAAAGGGACAAGTTACAAGCCAAAGTAAAGCCTTACTTTCATACTCCCTTCTCTGTTTTCAAATGTGTAACCCCTCATCATCTTCCAAGCCACTGTGCCTGTAAGTTAATAAAATTTCATGCTGGAAAGGACACTATTTTGATGCTGTGCCTATGATGGCATGATGATGGCAATCCTACTGGCTAAAGAACCGATACCTGCAGGACAGAAGTCATCTGTAAGTACCACATGCATGTGCTCCACAGAATTACCAAAAATAAACCAAAGGTCTCAGCTGTCCCAAGCCCCACAAACAACTGATGATGACACATTTTATTTTTTAAATTAAAACTTTATTGCAAACAAACAAACAAACAGAAATCACACATCAAAGTTAGCCATACCAAAGTCTACACACCTCAGTGACTTTCTGTGTAATTAGAATAGCCATTCTGGAGCTCTGGGGCTTCATGGTGGATTTTATACTTTTATATCAAATATATTTTTATGCACTTATCTACCACCAAAGAAATAGAAATGAAAAAATCATGACTTAAAAAAAAAAACATTATAAAAGCAATTAGCTTTGTATCCTCTTTCATTCTCTGGGTGTCCATTACTTTCATTCAGTCCTTCCTCATCACCTAATATTTACTCTTTATTGTGCTCCTTTTTATGTGTTGTACTGTACCAACTGCATATTGGTTATATAAATATGTATGTAGAGAACGCCATGTGAGTACACACACGCAGTTAGGATCCCCACGTGAGAACTTGGTTTTCCTGCTCCACGTTCACCTTCCTCTACACCTAGTAGACTCCTTTCCCCTTTCATGGCCTGGCACTTGTGGTCTTACACACGCCCTCTCCCCTACTCCCCGCCTTCCAAGTATTTGTAACCCTTTCCTGGTCTCTTTTTAGTTTCCTGACCCCTATCTACACGACACTCCACCAACACTCACACATAAGAAAGGCCAGGATCCACATAGGAGAGGAAATACCTGTCAGTATTTATCCTTCTGAGCCCATTACTGCATTTCATATATTTTTCAGTTCTATTCATTTTCCTGTAACTTGCATGATTTCAGTTTTGTTGTTGAACAAAATTACATCGTGTATATGTGCTGCGTTTTCTTTATGCATTCATCTAGGCTGGTTTCATTTCCAGTTCATTTCCAATGAGCATGGATGTGCAAGGGTCTCTGCGGCAGGATATAGCAGGGTCTTATGGTATTTCTGCTTCTTCTTTGAGAAGCCCATTCATTGATTTCTATGATGGCTGCAGCTATCTGCACTCTGAACAGCAGTGAATAACGGTCCCCTTTCTACATCCTTGCCAGCATTTGTTCTAATTCTAACGGTGGTAAGATGGAATCTCAGAATAGTTTCAACTTGCATTTCCCCATGGCTAAGGATATTGAACACTTTTAAATATATTTATTTGCCATTTGCGTTTCTTCTTTAGAGAAGCGCCAGGTCAGCTCATTAGTATATTTGTTGGCTGTAGGGGTGTTTGGTATTTAATTTTTAGTTATTTATACATGCTAGATATTAATATGTATGTCTAAAGTGTGGTTGATAGATTCCTCCTATTCTGTAGGCTGAAAGTTCCTTCACTCTGCTGATAGTTTCCTTTACTGTACGGAAGCTTTTTAATTTGTGTAAATCTCATTTGTCCAGTGTTGGAGTTATTTCTTGAACTATTGGAGTCCTTTTCAGAAAAGTCTTGTCTATTCCTTTGTTTTAAACTGCTTCCCTGAGAACATTAGTCTTTGTTGTTTTATAGATGTTATGCCGATGACGATACAGTGACTATCAGGATATTTAGGATTTCTATCAGCATCAACAAAAAAATATAGATTCTTCTACCCTACTTTCTTCATCTTCCTAGTGTTTAGTCAGTTTCCAGCTGGAGTTTTGCTCCACAGTGTTTGATTCAAGCATTAAAATTTTCTTCAAATCTGAAGTAAATATGACTTTTCTAAGTTCAACCTACTTCCCATAAAAGTGAAAATTTTACTGCTTTGAATTATACTGAACAGTGATGACAAAGATGCATGTTTCCAATTTTAGTCCATTCTTCTTGTGATTTGATACCCAGGCTTTGTTTTATGTGATTCCAGAAGCCTGGGAACAACACCTGTCAAATATACTTGGCAGGGCCTGCCTGAAGACAGCTGCCTTGCGAACCAGACCCAGGCGCGCTCCCTCTGTTGGGCAGCAGCCTCCCTTCCAAACCTGCCTCCCAGTCTACATCTTGCAGCTCTGAATGCCTTGGAGTTGTTCATGGTTTGCAGCTTGGAGATCATTGCTCAAAATGATTGAAATAAGGCAGGCCCTAAATAGAAACATTCATGTGGCGTTAACAGCCCCCAAATACATTTTCCAGACCTCTGTTTCAACCCAGCCTTTCCTTCGCGTGACACATTTGCATACAACGTGGCTTCCCTGGCCACTCTTACACAGCTGCAAAGACCTTTTGTTATCAGAGTGAATTTCGAAGGGAACATCTCAGTTAGCTTTTCTGCCGCAGAGCTAATGGATGATAATGCCCTGCATTATTGATGAAGGATTATTGATGGCTATTTAGACTTTCAAAAAGAAGCCACAAGTAATTCCAGAATCAATAAAAATTTTGTTGTTTGAACTGTACACCTACAGAGCACAAAATCATGCAAATGTATTTATGATTTATTTCTACTGCCACTGTTTTTTGAACTAACCTGTAAAATAAGACCCACATTTCTATCTTGCAGGCATATTGTGATAATTATACCTAAAATACACCTAACTACAGATAAGCACAGGTGCTAAATAGAGTACCTGTTACCGTTAGCTAAAGGGACAAGTTATAAGTCACTATTTTTTAACATGTTCTTTCACATGTTTATTGCCAATTTGTATTTCATTTTTTGAGAACTATCTCTATATTTCATTAGCTCATTGGTTGACTGGGTTGTTTGATTTCTTGTCATATGCCTCCCCCCCCAATTCTTTAAAAGAAAATACTTCCTCTACATTCAAATGATGAAGGGTATATTTATAACCACCAAGAGTAGGCTTAATTTGAATTTTTTTAAATAAAGAAAGATTCAGAAAATAATACAGTTGCTACTAGTCCTTACCAACAGGACTAGTCGGTAAGCCTTTAGTGCTGAAGAACACAGGGTTCAGTTCCAGAACACACAGCAATCAAGCTAAAACTGAGGTGAGATCTTCCAACTAACTGGCTAGATTTCAGAAGTGCCAGAGGCATTATGGAGGCCGCTGGAGGAGACTTATCTCACTAGTCTTACTTAGCTGTGGACACGACATTACTAACTAGCCAGGTAAAATGAGCCCACTGATACAATAATGGTAAGTGTGTTGTTGGGGTAACCAATCATTTAAAATCCAAAATTTAAAATTTAGATTTGATACCTCCTACACAGAAAAAGAATTTTTATCTTGTACTGTAAACTCGTCAAAAACCCATGTCTTCTCAGGTCATAGAGTCTAGTGGGGAAGGTGCTATTAGTATGATAGATTAACATGATGTGATGGTCAGATTCTAAATAATGGCAGTGCTGCTGTGGGCACTTAGTGCTGCTTCCGTTAGAGTAGCTTCTTTTTACAGTGGTCAGTGGCAACTGAGCCTCTAACTGATCAAGGGACAAAGAAGAAATGACCATTGAATTCTCAGACATAAATGGGATATCCATAATACTCCAAGGCTCTGTTAACAGAAGTGTCAGGAAGCACACAAGAACTAGAGGAATGAGGATGGGATCATTGTGGAATGGTAAAGCTCAGGAAAAGCACGGCTGTAGGACTCTTGAAGTCATAGCAGCTGTCATTATCTGTATAAGATCTCTACACATTCGAGGCTGTTGATACTCTGTCGTGAAAGAAGAGTCACTGGGCCCTATGCCTTTCTGTGAGTTAAAGAGCAGCTCATGGTAGAGGAGGAAGAAAAGCCATTTTCTTTAGCCATGTAGCCACTGGTGCACACCATCCTATAAACAAACTCCCACCAATGCGCCCATAAAAACCCTAATGAAAAATACTGGGTTGCTAAAAGGACATGAAAGTATAAAGGAGACTAAGATGAAGAGAATAGGCAAAAAAAAAAAAAAAAAAAGGAAACAGAAGGCAACGAGATAAATATGAAAGAAATATATTATTTCATTGTCACACATGTGAAAGTGTGACAATGAAACCAATTATTATGTCTAATAAATATATAATAATAAAATGTTAAAAAACACAAAATTGAGACCTTCTTATAGAATGGAAAGATGGAAAAATGTACTGATAGTTAATAAAATGTGATGTTACTGTTTGATTGAGAGGCTAACTTAAATCACTTGGGAATATAAATTATTCTACCATCTCTCCTTTGGGAAACAAGAGAACACACCCATGTAATAAAAATCATGTTTATTTAGATTTACTGGAATTTTAGTGATGTATGGGAATGTCATTTGCTCTTTTTTTAACATTATATATATTTAACACCTACCTCAAGAGGTATCAGTCTCTACCATTAAAAAAGAATCAGAGCTGTCATAAAAATATAGTCTAATAACCTTACCTTATCTTTTAAAAGATTATTTGATTGGGTCTCTTCTTATATTGTTATTTGTTTTGTGGGGTTTGGTCACGAAATGAAAACCAGAAACAATAAAGGCCAGTGTATAATTTAAAATTCAAGGTGGGTTCCTTAATGTTTAAAAACAAATTTGGTCAAAATTAGTCACTTTCCACAAAATTGCTTGTTAAGAAAAGATTAGACAGACGAGTTTTCATTATTATGTCAATTGTTTCCATGAAGTACAAGCTGGATATAAGAACTCAGTTCCCACTATGGTTTGATGTGATTCGAGCGCTCTTCTCTTGTACTGCTAGGCGCCACTCCTGACATTGGGCTATGCCGGGGCTTCCCAATTCCAGACTTTGGAGCCCCCAGACTATGAGCTAATTAAACAAAATTGTCACTTTTTGTAAGTTAGCCACCATGTGCATTTCATTGTAATAATGCAAAAAGCTAACTGATGTAGTTCTCAGAGTCAGCTTCTCTACTCCTACACTCAAGTAGCTGTGACAATGAACTATTTAAAGCAATAATTGATGAAATAGAGTACGTAGGCATAAATGTGAGCTTTCTAAAATACTATATTTCATTAACGTGAAATTTAATCCAACTGAGTGTTATAAATTATAATGGTTCAATATAGTGTGTTTCTCAAGTTTAATGTTACTGAATGTAGCCTTCAGTGTGGCCGTGTCGAGGCTAAGCAGGTAGGATTAATGTACTTATTGCAGAGTTGAGTTCTTTTTTTCATGTTTAGAAACAGGTTCTTACTATGTAGCCCTGGCTGGTCTGAAACTGTGGCTTCACACTCATAGAGATCCACCTACCTCCACCGTTCAAGTACTGGGATTAAAGTGGTGAATTGTCAAGCCCAGATAAGCTGGTGGCCACGGCAGGCAAAATCCTATAAAAGGCTGGTCTGAGCCTTGTATTCCTCAAGGCTTCAGGTCTTCCCACATCATAATTTCTGCTTGTGCTCTTACCATTTAAATGCCATCCACCGAGTCTTCACCAAAGCCAAGCTACTTATGGGCTAATACATGAATTGGCATCAATGAAAGAGACAGTTGTAAGTATGATGAAAATGTGGAATTAGCTTTGGACCAGGGTAAAGAGGCAGCCTACAAATATTATTAGGCCAACAGTAGCTGTGTAAAAGAGCAGTGATACAAACCTGCTAAAACAAAGCAATGTAAGACGAAAAGTCAGCACTCTTTGCTTAACCTGCCCTATGTCTCACGGAGCTGACCTCCTCCTTACTTTGATATTACGAAGCGATCTCGGTGTCAAAGAGACACTCACTCATCACTGTCGCCTCACCTCAGATCCTCTTTGCTCCATGCGCCTTTCCCATTGACAGGCATCAATGAGGAAGATTGCAGAGTTTTTCAAGACTCTCTACATGTTCTTAATGGGTATAACTCTAGATAGACAGTGAGCTTGCTCCCCTGGGAGTCTCCAGTGTGAATAAGCACATATCACTGACTGGTAGCTTTCGCAGTATGTGGATGATAAAAGCCGAGCAAAAAGCTGTTCTTTATGTGAACATCTGTATGCACTTCCAGCTGTGTTTCCTGGATGGAGGTTAAGTGTCCCCACTAATTATCTCTTATTTTAGCATGGTCATCATTTGCCATCTATAAAAAGGCTATCCTAAAATTTTCTTATTAATTATTTACTCTCCAGATAGTCTGCTCTGAATATTTAATTCTATTTTTTTTCATATAGTATATTCTGATCATGGCTTCTACTCCCCTAAGTCCTTCCAATCTCCCTACCCATCCAGCTCCAAACCTCGAAAACCATACATGCAGAAATACACACACAAACAAAACCAATAAAAACACAAAATCAGAAACCATAATATACAAGCAAAAGAGCAGTGATACAAAACTGCTCACACAAAGCAATAGCAGACAAAAAGTCTACAAAAATACCATTACATTTGTTTTGTGCTGGCCATATGCTGCAGTGCATAGGGCTAGGGGCCTACCCTTAAGGATGGCTGACATACATAGTGAGACTCCACTGGGGAAAAACAAACAAACAAACAAACAAACAAACAAACAAACCTAATTTTTTGCTTTGCAAGCAGCTGTCATTTGGTTAGCTTCTTGTTTAAGGAAGGGAGCCAGGGTCCACTTCTGCTCTCCACAATAGAATCCTCTCCAGCTTGAACCTGTGCAGGCCCTGTGCATGAGTTCTTGTGAGCTCATATGTGTTTTGGTCTGGAAAACACCACTTCCTTAGTGTCATCCATCCCCTTTAGCACATACACTCCTTTTGTCTTCTACACAGTTCCCTGAGAGCCGGGGGGGGGGGGTTAATGAGGACATCCCATCTAGGACTGAGTGTTCTCAAGTTTATAACTCTCTGCACACTGTCCAATTGTGGATCTCCGTGTTAGTTTCCGTCCACTGCAGGAGGACGCTTCTCTGATCATGGCTTAAGGCACTGATCTCTAGGTAGAGCAGGTCATTAGGAGTCATTTTATTGCTATGTTCCTTTAGCTGAACAAGAGTATGTTGCATTCCTAAAGTTTCAGGTTCTTGGCCACCTTCAAAGTGTCAGGTAAATTCACTCCTTGGTCATTTTTCTACCTCTTCTACTTAAACTAAGAAAGTAAGTCAAGCTAGCTGGCAGCCCCTGGGCACCTCCCCTAATTTCTGCAACTCTCACTTTCTATGTATCAGATTGCTGAAGCTAAATCAACTGTGGGGTTTGATGGTCTATGAACAAGTTCCCAAGTCACTCCTCTAACAACACATGACTGATAGGTTGACCGGACCATGGAGACTTATAACACGTACCTGTCTTACACAGGGTTCAAGACATACATTAAAAAAAAACAAAAAAACAAAAAAACAATAAAACCCACCCAGTTGTATTGGGAATATAAAAATATGATTGTAAAAGAAATAATAAAATGTCCCACATTCAATTCTGAACTGTAAGACTGCTTCCTTCACTCATTTACATGTATTTGCTAATATTGAACTCCTCAGAATGAAAATAACCATAAAATGTCTTTCATTTTGTCTCAAGAACAATACAATTGATTGAAATCAATTTACTACCAAAATCTTGCAGTAGAGAAAAAGATTGAGCAAGACACACAGCCAGATGTTTCTGAATAAAGTTGAATAGTTAATTATCTGGAAAGGCTTTTGTTTTGTTTTTTACTGTCCAGAGCAAAAGAAGTGTTCTCATGTTAAAGGAGGGTGTTATAAATTGAAAAGAAAGAGAAAGGAGAAGCCAATTATATAAATACTAGCCTGTTGACATTTAAAATGTGACAAGCAGAAAAACATTTTTCAAAAGTTCAATCTGCAAGCTAGGGCATTCAAGACAAACAAGAAAATAAGATACAGGTAATGAGGCTGAAATTTCAGCGTTGCCGAAGACACCACCCAGCATACCCACCTTACCGAGACAATATCACAACCTGCTTTATGAGGTGCTGAGGGTCAAATTTGTAGAGAATTCTTTCAAATATAATTATTTAAATATAAATAAGTTTTAAATGACCTCAAAATTCTTTCCTGCTGTTAACATTTTCAAAGTCATTAAATAAATGTGTGAACAATCACTAGAACAAATCAAGTGTCGGCTGCTTCCTACATATTATTCCACTTAAAAATTAAAATACATAATGTTCAGTGTTAGATCGAAACATTAGGACTCCCTTAGTGGACCTTCTATACAAAGAGAGACTGTACTTGCATGAGATGGTCCACTTGTGGATGACTTAGACCCTGGGAAAGGAGGAACCAAATACCAGTGCAGTGCCTGGTCTCCAGGGACAGAACCTTTCTGCTCTCTGAGAGTTTTGCCCATGATTAAGGGTAGAAATGTTACAGGATTGTTTTCTTCTGGAGTTTGTTTAGAAATTAATTCCTGGCTTCTTGCTTCAGTTTTTTTTTTTTCCTCAAATTTCCACTGTAACTTTACAGTTGAGCTTTACTGAACTATTTGTAGCTCAACCCCTTTCCTTTTATTTTCATTCTGCATCAATGTAATGGAATGTTGGCCTGTTCTAAAAATAAAAAAATAAGACAGTTGACTGATTATACCTATGGAGAGTTAATATAGAGATATAATAGCTTTCCAGAGTTCCACCATTTTGAACCTTTTGATAATCTAATTCCACTTAAGACTAAGCTATTACACATCTACCATGAGCCTGTTCTAGTAAAAGCTGGAGATGAACGAATCAAGATTTGTGTTTTCAAGGGAGTAGAGTGGACTGGATACCAAAGTGAAAATAAAATTCATGTCTGTGAAAATTAGTCATTAACTCCATTGCCACAGAAGCATACAGCATCTGCTCACCATAGTCTAGAAAAGGAGTAAATAGAAGAAGAATCACAAGCAATTGGTAATTATGATGTCTCTGGGGCTTCCTCAAAAATACATTAGTTAAAGTGAAGTTACAGTTATGTGACCCATAAGCAGAAAATGTTTGTCATTGTTGTCTTCATGAATTCTGTCTTGTCTAAACAGTATATTTTTCTTTCAATCTTTATACACTTTTGTTATTTTCATCGACTATCTCAGTGTTTCGTTCCATACTCTGTTCTTAAAGAGCAAACTTCCTTCAAATGTTTTAATTCTTCTAAATCATCTCCATTTGGATATTTTCTGTGGTAGTCACATATTCTTGAAGAACAAGCACAGAATGACTTTACCTCTGGGGCACTTATGAGCCATGTTTTGTAATATTTGTAAGGCTGGAAGTTTGTGCTGTGTACAGAGTATCCAAATCTGCGTGAAGGTAAGAGACTCATTCGACCCTTCCCCAGCTCAGAGTGGAATTTTTCTAGTCTCGGCAATTCCTTTGAGAGTCTTAATACAAGCATTTAGAGTTGTCACACCGAGCTCTTATTGTCCAGTGTGCACCTACAGAGCTCAGGGACATACTTAGTGAGGTTAGACTCTCACAAAGTCTGCCAATACATTTCATCTGCACTCTGCTAGCACTGTCTCACTGAACTGTTTTAAATCCATTTGTTTTCTTGTCTCAAACCTCAGTTATTTGTTTTGGAAGCATTAAGGAGCTACTTAAGGTTTTGTTTGTTTGTTTTTAGACAGGGGTTCACACTGTAGCCCTACCTGGCCTCAGGCTTGCCATGCAGACCAGGGTGGCCTTGAACTCAGAAAGATCTGCCTGTTGCTTTCTACTAAGTGTTGGGCTTACAAGTATGTCTGGATCTTGATTGTTTTATTTAACAGTCTTGGTATTGAAAGTCAACAGACTTATCTAGAAATAAGCAACTAAATGAGTAAGTGACAAAATATGATAATGGTGCATTCAAGACTATGATTTGTAGGTAATTTGAATGTAAGAAAAGATGGTTCTTACACAGAAACATTGGTATCAGTATGAACATTCATAGAAAATGCCTAACAACAGAATGCTAAATACTAAACACCTATATATGAAATTCTTAAGAGAAAAATTTTTTAAATCTTTAAACAAAGTTATATATATATAACTTGAACATAGGAGGTCAGAATATTATACATTGTTCCAACAAAAAGCAAATTAAGGGTGAGTGTTGGCTATGATTACAATGTATAAAATATATTTTCAGAAGAAAAATATTAACCTGCATATTCAGATGTAAAATAGGGCAATTTGTCAACATTACATAAAACCCCAAGCATAAAGGACTTACTAACAGTTTGGTGATTCATAAGGCAAAAATTGACAGAACTCAAGGAGAGGTTAAACAATGTATAAGTTTCATATTTCATATTTCAACATTTCTCTAACTAATAGACAAAATGAGACACAAAAGGAAAAGAAGATAAGAGATTTAATTCTGGGTGTAGTGTCGGGTGTTGATAGCACCAGCTGTTCCGAAGGCTGGGGTGGGGGAAAATTGCTGGAGCTCAGGAGTTCAAGAACTGCCTGGCCAACACAGCAAGATCAATAAACGAATAAACAACAAACCTAAACATCACTGTGAACCACAAGACTCGTGGACTACAAAAGAATACACGTTTCAACAGTATAAAAAACACTCACTATTAAACAAGATAATATGTATGAAAGTACTTAAATTATGTAGAATATTTTGCCTTATATAATAGAATTCATTAAAAATTCAATAACAAAGATATTTGGAATAATCTTCAAATAAGAAAGTGAGACATCTGCAAACCAGCCATATGTCAAAGAAACACATAAAAGCAGTGTATTATCAACTAACTAAAGAGGCAGTGTCAAATGGCAACATGCCACGCTCTACCTTAAGAAAAATATTAAACCTATAATAAACAAAGGGAACAATATCAAGTCGATAAGTCTCTGGGAAAGGGAGTGAGTGACAGTTTACTGAGCTTCTAAGGCTTTCTTTAGAGTGGTAAACAGATTTTGAAAATACAAGTGATGACTTATTTATAGACACAGTATCCAGAAGGCACACAGTTTTTATCTAATCTCAAAAAGAATCAGGGTTGGGTCTGGTTAACTACTTTGATGGACAATGAAAGCACCAAATGGTTATATTTACGTTATGTGAACTTTCATCTTAATTAAACAAAGTAAGAATAAATAAATGGCATAAAAAGAGATTTAAACATTGAAAAAGTAAAATTCCATAGCTACCTCCTTAAAACAATTAAAAGCTTTGAAAAACCCTAGGCAGGCTTACCAAGAAATCAGAGAAAATACTCAAATACCAGTATCAAGGATAAGAGAAGGAGTATTGGGCCAGCAAGCTGGCTCAGAAGATAAGGACACTTGTTGCTAAGCCTGCTGTCCTGAGTTCAATTTCCAGGATCCACATGGTGGATGGAACAAAGTTCTGCAACTGTCCTCTGACCTCCAAATATGTGCTATGCCACACAGTCACTCATAAACACATGCCACACATAAACAATAAACAGATGTACAAAACAAGATTAAAAATAGAAGAATATTGTCACATATCCTATAGGCATTTAAAAAATAGTGAGCACATATTTTTAGTAGTCTGATGCAAACCAGTTTAAAAGTAAGGAACATTTCTTGAGAGACACAGGTTATCAATGCTCACTCAAAGCCAGACCTGAGGAGCTGAATGTACTAAGGAAACTGAATTCATAGTTTTAATCATGTCCTTACAACTACACACTTGGATGACTTTGCTCCTACTATTGCTGAGCCAAACCAAACCTTTACTAAAGAAGTGAAACTAATTCCATTCAACACATTTAAGAAACTAGGAGGGGAGAAAAAAAGTCTCCAACCCACCCTAGGATTCCTATGCTAACACTGACACTGAAACCATGCATACACTGATAAAAATGGCAGACACTCCTCATGGCTGTCAGCACCAAGACTTAAATCAGATAGACTGATACCCTGAATCCAGGGAAGCCTGTTTCAAGACACGGGGTTAAGTTTATTTTAATTCAGGGATTCAAGGTTATTTCAACTTTGAAAAAGAAGCATGTGCTTAATAATATTGATGAATTAAAAGAGAAGGGAATCTGCTCAACCAATATAGATAAAACAGTTGTCAATATTCAATATGTGTTGTTACAAAGACCTCGCAATAAACCAGAAATATAAAGAATGTTCTACAACTTAGGCCTACTATTATTAAACATAAAAGACTGAATATCAACATATAAGGGGAAACCTGCTAGCTTTTAGGCTTCTGATCTTAGGATTCAGTCTGAAAAACTACAGAGTTTAGGTAGCTAGTGAGAGACCACGTGGGAAAGAGGGACCTTCTAAAGAATGGAAAGTAGCATATAGTATTATAAAGAGATGAAGGGGAAACTAGAACAGGAAGACTAAATGGAGATCAGGAAGGGAGAGAGGGCAGAGGAGAGAATGCGGGGAAGGAGGACCAACACTGAAGATTTATGGAACAGCCATATGAAAACCCACTTCTGTAGATGCTTTCTAAAATATATACATACACGTAAGACATTCAAACAGGGTCACCATGTAAGGAGACACACTGTCCAAACTAGACACCTTATGTCATAAAGTAAAACTTCCAGGAATGGATTACATCTTATTGAGTCATTGGCCAAAAGAATCCCATAGACCATCCAAAACACCAAGACTATATTCAAGATTACTGGTTGCTCTCCAAAACCTGGTGGTGAGGCCCTGTTGCCTAGACACCACTTCCTTGTATTGTGGAACATGGAGAAATCAGGCTGGTGTCCACTGAGAAGATTAAGATGATTAAAAGCTTTGAGAAACTGTAGCCATACCAACTGACAGAAAAATTGGAAAGGGGACTCAGATTTCCAGTATCAAGAATAAGAGAACATCAAGATGGCTCAGCAAATCAAAGAGCTTGTAGCCATGCCTGTAGAGGGTACTTGACACACTACTGGAGGAACAAAGAAATCACTCTTAGCCAAGTACAAACACTGCGACCTAAAAAACAGTGATCTGCCTGCAAGACACACTGCTACAATAGGGGAAGGAACAAATAAAAACGAAACGAGAAACCACTGCACACCTGGTAGGGTTGCTAAAACTAGAATAAGCCTGGGGTGGTGTGTTCAGCAGCTGAGGCAGGAGGATCACACGTTTGAGAACCTGTCTCAAAAAGACTAAAAGAAAAAAAAAATGTTATCAGTATGCCACCAATTAAAAAAACCAAGTTATGTGACATTCTTAAAAAAGCAAAAGGAGAGTGAAAACAAATTAGTAGTCCTGAGTGAATTTAAAATCCTCAAGAAACTTGTAATCAAAATATCCAGAGAGTCCTGGCTCACATTATATGCCAAAAAAAATTCATATTTGAAATCTGAAAACAACCCCCAAGAACAGCACTCTGGTTTTTGTGGAGAACGAGACTCCGTAGTAGATGCATGCCACAGTCCTCACAGTTATTTTCCTTTTACAATAGTTTCTGAATATTTTTGAGTAAGGGCTTTAAAAACATACCAGCTTCAAGTGTCGGTTGTCATTCGCTTGAAAATTCAAGTGGTTTTCTAACAGTTTGTTAACCAAGCACATCTTGTCTAAAGGAAGCCTGCAAGATAAAGGACAGCATTTCTCAAAAACATCTGCTTCCAGCGCTGGGAATTGCCCAAT
>NW_026596057.1:30423182-30587919 GCF_907164565.1 Psammomys obesus
CAGCATTTCTCAAAAACATCTGCTTCCAGCGCTGGGAATTGCCCAATAGTTGCATACAATCTGGATGCTTACCAAATCTCAGAAAGCTTAACTCATCTTTTATTTAAATATATGTTAAGTATTGGGTTTGGGGGGAAATGCTGGAAGAGGAAGTGAATCTTATTAGTGTATTTAAATATTTTAAATGTTAACATTTCAAAAGTCCTTAAGTTAGAAAGTTATTAAAAATAACTGTAAATCACAATGCTTAAATCATGATACTTCATACCACCATAAATATGAAACACTGTATATAGCTAAAGGAGGTATGATTATAAAATAACAAAACAGAAGAACAGGAGAGATATTGCTTGAACACAAACAATCACACATAGACAGCATCTGTGGGCGCTCGGCAAGGGGTGCTCAGATGTTCTCAACAGCTTTACATGTCAGTAACTAACTGCATCACAAACTCACAAATTATACCTCTGCTGGTCTTCAAAATGATGTCAGCAAACCTGCTCCAGCAGGTATCCCACATATGCCAGGAAGGGCTCCCCTCTTCCATCCTCCCACACATGTAAATAAGACCAAGCATTTAGGGAAGTGTAGGAAGACAGCAGAGCATGAATGATTAAGGCAAAATTAGTCACTGAGCTGGGGTGTGTGAGAAAAGTGAGAACATCAAAAAGCCAAACAATACAGTCTCAAAAAAACAAAGCCAAAAACAAACAAACAAACAACCCCCCCAAAACCGAGGAAATTCAATACTCATTTTAAAAAATGTGCATAGTTTCTATCATGAAGCGATGTCCAACCCTTAAGGGGAAGTGTTGAGGCAGAGAAGGAAGTTATGGGGGAAGGTCCTTGAGACCGGATCTTTGTGTTCTGTCCAACCCTGTGATGTAATGGCCTTGGGGCTTGTCTTTTGTTTCCCGTGTCGTGGTAAAATATCCTGACAAAAGCAACTTAAGGCAGAAAGTTTTGTTTTAGCCCATAGTTCCAGGTTATTATTCATCCACAACAGCAAGAGCTTAAGGGTTCTGGTCACATTATGTCCAGAGTTAGGCAAAAAGAGCAATGAATGCATGCGGAGTGATGCTCAGCTGGCTTTCTTGCCTCAGCCCAGGATTCTCTGCCTAGAGAATGGTGCCCTACTCCATAGCAGGTGGGTCTTCCCACCTGTAATCCTGATACTCACCTCCAGGCATGCCCAAAGGCACTTCTCACAGGAGTGTAGGCTTTTCACATTGACAGCACTGTCGATCGAAGGACAGAAACCACACAGTAGGGTTCACACCCCAGCTCGGTGACTTAGTGTCAGGGTACATCAAGAATGTTGTTGATATATCTGTGTCTCAGTTCCCTCAGCTCTAAGTGTACCACCTGTAGCATCTACTCCAGAAACTTTAGGGTCTCCTAGAAATGCTACTGGAAAAGGCTTGGGAGTCACTAAATTTGATAAAAATCTATCATTTTATAGTTATATTTTATACTTGAATATAAATTTAACTTAAGTGGATTACTTAGGAATCTTTTTAATCCCCAAATCATACATAGAAGTTTCCAGTAAATATGAATTCTAAGAACAGGCACTTCTGTATTAAATAGAGAAACCAGGAGGAGATGAAAGGTTTACTTTAAGCTCATGGTTTCAAGGCTATCGGTCTGTAGTCCTCTGTGATGAGGCAGATGATGGGATCGTACAGGGGGAGCCACTCACCCCAGGGCAAAGAGGTGAATAGGCTCAAATCAATGGCAAATATGAGCAGTTTTTATTTCCTTACACGACATACCATGTTGTTCTTATGCTATCAATGCCTCATTCTCCATGCACGTATTTTTAATAGCCTGTAAATCAAGTTATCACTTGGCCTTGAGCTTCTTGGGCCCATTATATAGTACTTTGAGAGTATTTTCCTTCATTTATATGCAATGATGATGAGCAGGGCTTTTAGCTTCTGAATCTATAGATTATATGACCATCTTCTATATAAAGACACCATTAAGTACTGAACCTCATCTGGTCAAGGTAGACAGGGAAACATCAAAGTCACTGAGAGCTGGCAGCTCTCTAGCCTTGCAAGGTATGTGTTTCCCCTCTCAGAACTTGGTTTTCTGTTTTGAAACAAGAGAAGTTCTATATATTGTTCCTAGAAATTTGGAGCCCAAACGGAACCATGCTGATTTTCATATAGACCTCCCCTCTGCTCTGTTGATGGACCCATCACAGCTCTCAGTCCTGAAGCTCTGCTCACACTCTTCTCTATTTCACCTCTGTCTTTGAATATTAAACTTGTGCCAGTCAACAAAACTTAGGTATCCTATTCTGAGGACGTGATGGCCTGAGGACCTTTAAAGCCTATGAAACTCTTCCTGATTGCTAGCCTGGTGAAAAAAAGGTCCAGGTCTGCAAGGCATATAAGGTGTGCCTGTGAGAGTGTTTCCAGAAATGATTTGATCATAATGGCTCTGACCTAATAGATAATATAATCCTTTGAATTCAAATTTCGAATAGATTATTGAGAGGCAGGGAAACACTGCCAAGAGAAAATGGGTCACTGCCGGTGCATGCGTGGAGCTCTATTGGCTTGGCCTCTTCCGACCACTACTATGCTGCGCTCTTTTCCCTGGGCTGAGTAGTCCCACTATATAACCCAACCATCATTGACCCTGCCTTATCATGGAGGACTATAGACTGGTCGCCATAAATCCATGAGCTAATGTAAACCTTTCATGTCATCCTTTCAAGTCATTTTCAAGTCAGTCATTTTGCCACAGCAACAAGAATGGTTCATAGTGGAAGAGGTACCAGCCACCAGGACAACCAGAAAGAACGAGGCCGCAGGGTCCACTGCAGCTGTTGAAGGGTTAGAGGTGGAGACAGCTTGAGTCCTCAAAGCTCTTCTCTTGTAACAGTGCAGGGGCAACTGGCGAGTTAGGAAAGTCATCACCGCCATACAAGGTTGGACTGTGACCAATTTTATTTTCAACAACATTGTTGGGTACTTTATGGCAATGCAGAGTTCATTCAACACTTGATTTTAGATATTAAAAACAAACTCCCAAGCAATACTTTTATACAGAACATCAGAACATCTACCCAATAACAGTCATATTGAGAGATGATATACTGTAGCCACAAGGCAAGAACAATGAAGCTTATCTCACTGCTCAGGGTTTGCTTTTTTTTTTTTTTAAGATACCGGTTACATGTTGAGCAAACACCTCTTCAGCTAAAGCAATGAACACAAACTTTGGAAACATTCAATTCTGAGTCCCTCATGTGGGCTTTACATCAAAAGGTTTCATATATTTGTTACTGTTTTAGGCACAGCTAAGTAATAACTAATTTTAAAAATTTAGTTTTGGTATATGATTATTAAGGAGTTCTCAACATTACCTATGAAAGCTACTCTATGTAAAACATCATGACTTAACACAGACCGTGCCTCTAATATGCACAATGTAGTTGATTTGTTCTGTCCTAAACATCATGCAATCAAGTGGGATGATGGATGGTCTTCAACAAGGCTCATCTAAGGACTGGTACAGAAGTTAAAAAGGACGTACAGCTTTGACACATCAAGGAGGTAATCGTTTGTGACTATACCGTCTAGATAAAAGACTGCATATCTTCAATTACTTCATTTAACTAAAATGTGGCTTGGAAAACACAGACTGCTACATTATAAAGCATTCTGTTAGCATTGCTGTTCGGTACCTTGTTTTATTTTTGGTATAACTGCATATTGCATTCAGAGTTACAAATTTCCCACAGTGCTTTCTGCCTCATTCAAGTATAATAAAAGTAGAAATCTATAGACGCTCTAAGCCTAAACAAACTGTACATCATACAAAAAAAATTAATTTATAGTGAAAAAGTATTGGCAATGCCCTTTATAAGCCTCAACAAAGACTCATCACAAAGGATGTCAGAATCTACAAATGTGGTTATCACATAAATATACCATTTAGATTCATGTGGTACGAAACAAAGTAGCTGTTAAATGTATACACATAGAACCAGCACTTTATACCACAAACATTTCTGTTAAAGTAACAGTATTGTCAATACTAATAAAGGTACATGATTTTCTTATTGCATATTCATTGTGGCCGAGGCAGTTAGTTAGGATACAATAATGCAATCTCCACAATTATTTTAAATAATAAAAACACTTCTGCTAACAATTACATAGAACATTCCTACCTACAGTTTTAGGCAAATACTGAAAGACATGACCTTAAGGCATCTGCCAGAAAAGCAGACGTGAATATTTATAAACTAAATGATGCAAGAAAAATATTGCACAAAATCCTATATTTTAAAATAAAATGTTTCTGTCTCACTACACATAATTCCCTATTTCACAATCAAATCATACCATCAAATGGCTGTTGCAAAGCCTTTCTCGTCCTTGAAGCCTTAAGACACAGACAGTAATAGGTCTCTGGGCTTGACAGGAAAATTCTCACAGAGAACTGGGTTTCTAAATACCACAACCTACATTAAGAGAAACTTGGGGAGACACTATTAGAGGGTTCATTTTACATTCCTGATTTTCAAATATCTTCTCAGATTCAAGAATCACTGACACCAAACAGTGGAGTTCTCGGGAGAAAATTTACTCATAAAAGTAAAACGTAAAAGATGGACTTGCCCTGAAAATCTGAGTAGAGGATAAATGGCTGTTGACGCTAAGGATGCCATCTACTGTTGGCCAGGGGTCTTTACTTTGTTTAACCAGCACCTGCTTCATGGTCATTCCTGGGTCATATCACTGGAGAGCAGCATAGGCTCCCAATAACAACACTTACAGCTTTAACCAAAAAGAAAAAAAAAAAAAAGGCTGTATCTACAAAATGCTGTCACCAAGATTTCTTTCTTTAATGTAAAATTTGGACTCCCATCCAAATAGGTCCCTGACTATATATACCCGAACTTATTCCTGAACTAGGGTAAGTGGCCATCCATACCACAAAGGGATGTCATGCTGTGTTGTAGATGGTCAAAGCAAGGACTCAGCCAAGCAGTGTCTCCAAATCTGTCCTTTGAAAGGGGATTTTAGCAGCATTCTAGTAACTCACATAATTACTAAAAAAGTTAACAATTCTGTACTTAGAATATACTTCAAATAAAGCAGCTCTTTTTAAAAAGCATCTCTTGGTATTGATTCTTGAGCTAGTACCATCTAAGCAAGTACATCCTTACAGTATTTTATTATTAATAACAATTATTACTTTAACACCTGCAATTCATTTCCCTTTTAATTGTTCCCCAGAGCTGGGTAATTGTTTCCCCCATACCCTTACACCCTTAGTTATTACACCTTGCTCCTGATGGGTAAAAAAAGTCAATAAACATTGTCTCAATGAAGGAGTCATTAATTCTGATTGGAAAAGTAACCATTCTATAATCTGATAGGCTAAATAAGTAAATCACCAATATATGCCACTTAGCAACATCATTAACAAAATTGCAGCTCTGACATTTGTCCCTCTATCTTTAGCGCCCTGAACCACATGGATGCAAAACCTGAGTGAGACTAGAGACAATCTCGCTCAGGCGTGGGTTAGCGGCATAGAAAACACAAGACACTGAAGCCAGAGCTGTGAGTTATTCAAGTCTCATAGACAAGAAGCAGCTTCTTTAAAATATTTATTTGGATCTCCAGTTTGTTGGTGCTCGGCATTTAAAATGACAATGCCAGCAGAAAAGTTTATTTTGAATAGCAGGGAACTAATAAATATTTGGTTTGGTTTGGGTAAAGCAAAAAAACAAAAACAAAAACAAAAAAAAACTCCTTTTGTTTATTTCAGAACTCATCCTATCATCTTCCTTTCTACTCTTTCCATCAGAATACTGGGAAGCCACATTTAAAAGCCAACTTCAAACATTCAAGGTTTTAATGGCGTAAAGCCCCACCACTTGCTTCCAGTTCTCTGGACATTTTTCAAGAATAATGTATTCAACTTTGTTTTTTCTTTTTAACATAGAGTGGCTGTTTTTGCTTGTTAAAGTAAGGCACAGAGCACGTAAGTGGCTTAAGACATTATTTGTGAGTGGATAAATGTTTTCACTTAGTCCAGTGTTACAGTGGAGCATGTCACAAGTTGACTAAAATAGACAACTGTGAATCTGTGGCCATGGGTTTATCAGGAAGCAGACTGGAAGCCAGTGTTCTATGCTGCATTCAGGATGCTCTCATTCTTTTAATTCTTTAGACAATGAATTCTGAAGTGAAAGCAGAAACCTCACTTGAGAATTCGCATTAGAGGCTCTACATTCTGTCCAGGAATCATGTGGGAATGCTTGCTCAGCAGTGTAACCACCACACTGACTTTTCCTCGTCCCACTAAAATCAGCTCTTCTGATACATGGCTTTCCTGTTTTTATTTCAGTAAACTGAGATTGATGAAGGACACACAGACAGGTAAAATCTCATAACCTTCAATATTATTATTGTGTAAAAATAAGGATTAAATATACCTTTCTATAAAGAGCTCATTCTCCTAAGGACAAGCTCTGTCTTCCAATACAAATAAGGGAATAATTACCTCAAGTTAAACTACCTATTTATATTTTGGAGTGCAGTTTTAAAAAAATGAACTGCATAAATATTTTGAGCACTATGCTAAACAAATCTCCTAAAATTCTAGGTAAAATTATATGGCCTTATTGGGGTTCTTAAATGGTTTTACAAACATTTTGTTGTTGTTGTTTAAAAAAGCCAATTTTTGAAGAGCAGTTATAATGTCTGGGGATGTATAGAACAGAGACACAGAGAGTACAAATAAACTATCTTCATAACTCCAGTCTGAGATGAGTGATGTGCACCTCTTTTCAGATGTGTTCTAGAGCTAAACAGTGACTGTGAGGGAGGCAGGCACCATAAATAATTACAAAGGATTTATTCTGATACTCCTCTGCCCTAAATAATTTTATTGTGCCTGCCTTCCTTGCTTCCCTTCTCTACCCCGCCCTTCCTCCTGCCTGCAATGGAACAGAATGTGTTGGGGAAACAAGTTTATAGTGGAGAAAACCAGTAGGTGTTCAAAATCAACACAACATGGAGCATGCCCATAGCACACCCTTAAGACACTGAAAATGGCATTCTACCTCTGTGATCTTCTCCCTCAAACCTATAACCCCGTGTAATAATGAGGAAAGTGCCAGGCAAATTCTAGGAGCTGGCTACTCAACATCTGATCAATATTCCTAAAAACTTCAAAGTTATCAAATCCAAGAAAATGAAGTGGAACGTCAGCAGACATGACAACAGAATGTAATCTAGAACCCTGAGGGGATAATGGGACAGAAAGGGGCATCAGGGCAAGGCCGGAGCTCTGAATACCATGCAGGGTATCAACACTGTGGCAAATGCAGCATACTAACATAAAGTACTAACAGTAGCAGAAGCCAGGGCCAGGGACGATGGAACTCAGTACCACCTTTGCATTTTCTATAAATCTAGAGCATTTAAAACACAAAGATGATTATTTTAAAAAGCAAATACAAGGTAAGGCTATCAGCATCTTTACAGCAAATCCAATATGAGAACAGGACAACTGCCTATCTGGCCTCTGCAGGGCATTCGGCTTCCTTGAAGTGGGCCACAGCCACATGCATGCAGAGACCAAACATTGTCTGACTGGCTTTTTTGTTAAGTAGAAGCTTTTTAACTTCACATTGTAACCCAGCACTTCATGTATTTCACTGAGAGAAAGGTAAATATACACATTTACATTGCTTGGGAAATATGGCTGTATATCTTTATAAAAAGCAAATTAGTTCCACTAGCGCACTTTTAAACTTGAAAAAATGGTGAGCTTAATTCATGATAGATAAAGGCATTATTGCTCTGCAGGACAAGACAACTCCTCTCTCAAGCTTCATGAGTAGCATTACACATTGTCTGTATGCTTAACATAACTGGAAGATTAAGGCAATTAGTGGGTTAACAGTTTCATCTGTTTCAGGCTATTTTTGATCAGTTTTTGACATCTTGATCAGTTCATGCTCAACCTGATTAGTACAGCAACTATTGGTTATAGGTAGGGGTTACATATGCACACTTAGTTTAAATAAAATGAATGGCATTAAGCACCAAATACTGGGGAAGCTTATGTTCAAAATACACTTTCTGCCTATATACAGATTAGTACCTGATTTAACAGTAGATTCATTTTACGCTGGAAAGCCAGTGGATACTACAGATCCATGAGATGGACAGAGAGGGAAACGTTCCAAAGGAAACAATTAAATAGTAGCAAGAGCTGTCATTCCTATCGGTGATTCCGTTTACTGTACACATCACAGAGGATAACTCCACATGTCTCTGGAGAAGCCAAGAGGTAAGTGACTGACCCTTTACTGGTACCTTAAGTTTGGTTTTCACTTCTGCTTTCTTCTGAAATGGTTAAACCTTGCTGGAAATCACATGACATGTGACACAATGACACTACTTCTTGGAGGAGTCCAACATCTTCTGAAGGCTCCTTCTCTTCTTTCTGGGCTTTCTCCCAGGGAACAAAAGTAGACTGGCGGCTGCCAGGGTCAGGTACCCGCAGATCCTCTGAAGAAGCCTGATTTAGTGTTGCCTTCCCTTCATGTTTTCCTGGATCCCCTTGGGAAGCTTCAGGGGAAGCTGGCTGGAAACTCAATCTTGAAGTAGAAGCGGGCTTTCCCACCACAGTGGGGCCACTCATACTGTCAGCACAGAAGGGCTTGTCACTATTCTCCTCTCTCAGGATAAACAGAGAATCTGTCAATCCACTGGAGGAACCGCGCTTCCTGGGGGATGGAGGGAGGTGCTTGCCATGGAGGGCGCTGTCATCCTGCCCCAGATTCCACTCTCCCTGGTCACCAGACACACACAGCACAGCCAGGTTGTTCTCGCTGGGAGCGTTGGACTTGTTCTGCGAAGGGAAGTAACAACTTCAAAATGCTTGCGATGCACTTACAGTGGCTCGTGAGTAACCTGATTCTGCTCTGAAAGCAAGGTTTCTGTCTCAGCAGGAACTGGGTGAGCACTGACTGGGCTGGCAATTCCAGGCAGCTCCAAGAATAAGAAAGGAGAGGTGGCGGGTGGGGGCTCTGATTTTCCATGTGTTTGGATGTCACCTGTCACACTGAAATGCTACACAGAATTCACTCAAAACTTTAGGTTCTCTGCAGTCAGAATGGGGTCCCAACTGCATCCAATTCCACCTCATGTATTTTTTTTTTTTTTACTGTTAAAGTACCTAATTGAATACATTTAAGACTGTTTACTTTTAAAGCAAATAAAGAAAAAAAGAAAACAAGATCTTAGCAGACAATTCATTACAATTTTTTTTTTAAGTTCAGGAATTCTTGTCAAAAGTAGGAGAATCACATAAAGAACTATTCACAAGGCCGAGTACTAACTTAGTTGTCAATATGGCTAGAGGAGGACATAAGCTGGCAGCAATCACTGGAACAGTGGGTGAATTCAGGGCCCTGAATACTGTGGCAATTTCAGTAGCAGAAATAACTCATATGGATTATTTTATTAATCATAGTTTGAAATTTTTGTACACCTAGAGGTAAAATGCTTCTGTAAGCTAAGTTTATCTGATCTGGTGACCACAGCAAGGGCAACAGTGTTTTCATTTAACTCTGTAAGTTGAACTCAACTAACCGTTGGTTTGTAATCAATGTCATCCATGGATCTGAAGAAGTCCAGGCTTTTTGCAGCTGCCAGCTTTCCTTGGTCGGAGCTGTGCGTGCTCAGCGTGTCCAGGATCTCACCCAGCAAGTCCATCTCACCTGAGTAAGGAGCCTTCACCCTTGCCTCACCAGAGTCGTCACTTTCGTAGAAATAAGCAGGTGTTTCTTCACTGTCTTCGGAAGAAACCCTGCAAGAAGGCACAGCGCAGTAGTCAGCATTTATGCACAGGCTGGGTCTGAACAACTCACTGACATCAGTCAATGTTTCAGCAGAACCACAAGTCAGAACTGAAGGTGAGGGTGGAGGGAGCCTCTAATCCTAGTACTCTGGAGGCTGAGGCAGAGGATTGCAGGTGTGAGGCTAGTCTAGGCTACAGAAAGAAAACAAGAAAAGAATGGGGTAGGAGAAAAGGAAAAGGAGTAAGGAGCAAAGGGGAAAGTAGAGGGAAGAAAAAAGGAAAGGAAAGGGAAAGGGAAAGGGAAGAAAAAAGAAAAGGAAAGGAAAAGGGAGAAAGGGAAAGGGAAAGGGAAGAAAAAAGAAAAGGAAAGGGAAAGGGAAGGGAAGGGAAGGGAAGGAAAAGAAAGGAAAGGAAAGGAAAGGAAAGAAGGAAAGGAAAAAGGAAAGGAAAGGATAGGAAAGGAAAAAGGAAAAAGGAAAGGAGAGAGGAACAGTGGACAAGGAGGAAAAGAAGATAAAAAGAGTAAAGAAAGAAAAGAAAAGCAGGAAGAGAGGTTTAAGGGGCAGGGAGGAACAAAGAACAGAAATAAAACTGAGTCTGTCAGTCTCTACAGTTATGTGTGTATGTAACAATTCCGCTTAAACACATGCCTCATTAATCCCAAGCTGGACTTTCCATCAGTTCATTCTATAGGATTTGAGAATTTCCTAGAAATATTAAACACTTACAAAGTTTGAAACATTCCAAGTTTTACTTTTCATATTGTATATGGTTTTCCTTTTCTTATTTGTTTTAGAGAAGGATAAATATTCTCTTGTGTATATAGATTTATTTCATATGCAGAATGTCCATTTTATTACTATGTACCTTAAAATTGCTAAAACTGAAGTTCACATAATTGTCTGTACTTTGTATTAAGTAACACAGTTCCACATTTCCCTCACATGAGGGTTCGCTCTCTTTAAGCTCAGTTTGCTTCAAAATGAGTGTTATAACTGTCCCTACTTCACCTGTTCCTTTCAGTGTGGGGTAAGATCATCACCAAATGCTCGTCTGTGTCACACTTTGGACACCTCTAGATGACTCCACTTCCCAAGAACAGACATTTCAAGTCTGTCTTGCCTCGCAGCATTGCAAAAAGCACCATTTCTATTCATTGATGAACACTGTGAGCACGCAAAACCCAAAATTTAGTAGTGTCTAAACTCCTGCGCCACTGGACAGGGCCCTGCAGTGCCGCCTGCCAGGGAGCCGTGGCATAATCAGGCATCACAGTGCTGGACTCACCTGCTTGCTCGCTCAATGTCGTCATCATACAGGGCACCATCTAGGCTCTTATGAGGCCGTTTCAAGTGTTCCTGCAGAGAGAAATCGACAATAAATTGAGCTACTGAGTTGAAATATGTATTTCATAATTCTAAAGAAAATGATTTCTGTAAGAAATACTTATAAAAGAAATACACTTTTAAAACTTTTTAATGTCATCCTCTAACCTGACAAATTAGAACAAGAAGAAACAGAAGCAAAGCAGCATTAAATTTTTTTTCAACACTTCTTAGCTCCTCACTTAATAAATAGAAATAGACACACATGTGGATAGTCACACCATACATGAACAATGCAACTATCCAGTAATTTTAAGAGTTGCCAGTTTTATGGGCAACCTTTGGGCAGAGTGCAGGGAATCTTAGGAAAGAAGTGGGAAACAGTAAGATCTGGAGAGGACAGGAACTCCACAAGGAGAGCAACAGAACCAAAAAATCTGAGCACAAAGGTCTTTCCTGAGACTGCTATTCCAACCAAGGACTATGCATGGAGATAACCTAAGACCCCTGCACAGATGTAGCCCATGGCAGTTCAGTATCCAAGTGGGTTCCATTGTAATAGGAACAGGGACTGTCTCTGACATGAACTGATTGGCCTGCTCTTTAATTACCTCCCCCTGAGGGGGAAGCAGCATTACCAGGCCACAGAAGAAGACAGTGCAGCCACTCCTGATGAGATCTAATTGACTAGGATCAGAAGGAAGGAAAAGAAGTCCTTCCCTATCAGTGGACTTGGGGAGGGGCATGCATGCAGAGGGTGGAGGAAGGGAGGGATTGGGATGGGAGGAGAAAGAGAACCACAGGGGGGATACAAAGTGAAGAAAGTGTAATTAATGAAGAAAAAAAAAAGAGTTGCCAGTTTTATTACAATATCACATCCCCCAGGAGTCCTAAGTGTTTTTGAGAGACCTTTCAATTTTTTTTTTTTTTTTTTTAATGCTGCAAACATCAGCTCTAGTTTTGTAGTGGTATCGGAATGTTGAAGCCCAAATTCCGGCATCTGTAACATGTGGTTAGATGCTGTCAGTGCTGGAGCTGAGGAAACGAGCTGTCTTGCCAGCCCTAGGTATGTATTTTTAACAAATACTTTTTTTAAAGATTTATTTTATCTTATGTGTATGAGTGTATGCGTGTGTGTATGTGTGTGTGTGTATGTATGTATGTATGTATGTATGTATGTATGTATGTATGTATGTATGTGTGTATGTGTGTATGTATGTATGTATGCTTGTGTACCACTTGTGCCTGATGCCTGCAGAGGGCAGAGGAGGGGCCAGATCCCTGGAGCTGGAGTTACAGACTGTTGTGAGCCTCCATTAAGTTTCGGGAACCCTGACCCAGGTCCTCCATGAAGTGCTTTTACCTGCTGAACCACATTTCCAGCTCCAAGATTTCTTTTTAATACAACCTAAAAATTGCAATATGTCCAAACTGACAATTATCCTTAATCTTTGCCATCATGCAGATGATATCCACAGCCCCCTATTTTATTTCATGGATCAGAATTACAAAAGTCAGTACTGGTTGCTGCTGTCCTATCTTCTGGAGGGCTCTCCGTTTCCCTCACCTTCTTTTGTACCAGGTGTCACAACATGCTACTCCATCCTCACTTCCTGAAAACCGTCAGCTCATGTGGTGGCTTACATTCTGGCAAGCTGACTGGTGCTTGCTTTAGGCAAGCATAAGCCATGGTAGTGATGTGCATTTTTATGGTGCATTAGTAGGCATGTAATGTTCAATTGTGCTAACACTAAGCATGGCTTTGGGTGTGGCTAGCCTGGTCACTGTTTCAAATTACCTTCTCAATGTTTTACTTCATAGTTCCATTCACCTATCATAACCACTGGCAGGTCCATTTTTCGTTAAGGGTTGTATAACTATTATTTTATAGAGGATTTTTGTTAGCATTTCATAAAGAATTTTACTATTTAGCAATTTTCACCAAAATACAATGTAGACTGAAAAAAAGCAGAGAAGTTGCTGATTGGCTCTTTTATCTCCAAGAGTAATCAGCCAGTGCCCCACTGGTCTCTAACGTGATAACAATGTGAGGCTATTTTTAATATTGTTGCGGCTTGTGTGAATTTGGTACATTTCAACTCAACATGGTTATTATTGGTGTTCAAAATACCCTGTCTTTGAATTTTGACTTAAAAAATTCTTATCTTCAAAATACACATCTTAAGATAGTCACAGGCTAAAAGATACACTGTTAGGTTTCCCCTTGAAAATAATCCAGTACAGGTGACTGGCCTTGAGCTCATCTCTGCTGAAGATAGATCAAGACTCTTGAGGTTTCTACATGTTCTTTTCATTATTATACACGTTGAATGTTTCAGAATCACACTGTGCACTTTTTAAACCATCTGCCTTTCAACCCTTTGAAGCTGTTCCATGTCTTCTCTGACATGACCTCAGAAAAGAAGTTTGGCTTTTCCAAGTGGACAACAGCATTCAGAGGTTGAATCCTGGTGTCTCAATGCTCAAAACTGTGCATCATTCTTCTGGGCAGTGAACAGAAACCTTGAATTTGGAAGCCTCTGCCACATCCCCTAAAGGAGGAACTTCCTGTCTTCCTTTTAATCCCCATCCCACAGCTGTCTCCATTTGTTGCACTACAGAGTAAGTCAGTCTCTGGGACCTCTAGAGCTGACTCCACCTGCTCACTCCTTGGTGTCAGTGCTCCTAAGAGTTAGCATTGAGGGACACATACACGGAATAAGCACCTGTGACCTGTGACTAAAATGTGACAAGTTCCCCATGAGTCTGATGACTAGAAAGCACTGAGGTCCTAAACCCATGTCAGTTCACCACATACCCTGAAGCATCTTCAGCTGGACAAAGTTCTCAGAATAATCTAGGAACAAAACCATCACTCACAACATTAGCATTCCTCTGTGATTCTGCTTCAAGCTCTTGACTGAGCTCATGCCTCAGCTTCCCCCATGGTGGACTGTTACCTGTAAGTGGAAACAAACTCTCTGCTCCTAAAGTTGCTTTTGGTTTATCTCAACAACTGAAATCAAACTAGAATGCTTAATTAGCTAAATAAAATTTGTTGTGATCTCACTGTTTAATACAGGCTTATTCTTTGGAGCATGCATTTGATGTTTCTTCAACAAATGAACACTTGCGTATATAGCAGGTAGGTTCTTGTCTTGCTCAGGGTTTCTATTGCTGTGATGAAACATCATGATCAAAGCAACTAGAGGAGGAAAGGGTTTATTTGGCTCATACTTCCAGATCCCTGTTCATCATTAACAAAGCCAGGACAGGAACTAAAACAGGGCAGTAACCTGGATGCTGGAGTTGATACAGAAACCACAGAGGAGTGCTGCTTACTGATTTGCTCCCCATGGCTTGCTCAGCCTGCTTTCTTATAGAACCCAGGACCACCAACCCAGGTATGACTCCACCCACAATGGGCTGGGTCCTCCCCCACCAATCATTAATTAAGAAAATGCCTTAAAGGCTTGCCTACAGCCAGATCTTATGGAGTCATTTTCTTACTTGAGGTTCTTTCCTACCAGATGAGTTTAGTTTGTGTCATGCTGACATGACAGCAAACTAACTGAGTACTTAACTGGCTGACATCAGCTTCTTCAGTGTTCCTAAAGCACAGAGGGGCATTATGTCCATTCATTCCCTCGATGAAGATTAAAGAAATATTTTTTTTTCTGTGCCTTGTTATGCTAGGGCATAACTAGGTCCAAGAATAGGGCTCTGTGTCCTTGTAAATAAACTAAATATTTGTCTAGTAAATAAAACTAAACAAACTAGTAATCATTTGTACCAATAAGCATAAAAGGTATGGCTGAAATTAGCTTCTATTAAGCTGTCATTGCCATGAAAGTACTTATTAAGCACCTGACCTAATAATCTGAGAGTCCAAAGGAACTCTTTTTGCTGGGCTCTAAAAGGTCACAGGTATTAAGTAGATATGAGAGTAGATATGAGAAGAGGTAAAGACACATACAAAGCCCGTCTGTTGGACAATCAGATGTGAGAATGTGCGTCATAACTTTTGGTTTGCTAACATGAGAACTTGTATTCTCGTGGTGCTTTCTGGGGCCATTAAAACTTGCAGTTATTCTTCTGATCACTAGGTGGCATACAATTTCTAAAAAGTTAGTTGGATAGGTGTAATTGTAGAGGCGCCATAGATTTAGCAGGAAAATGTGGGAGATGAGAGCATGGGCGAGGGTGGCAAGAAGAACCAATGCTGTATTTACAGTCCCAGATAATGTCCAGAAACAGAAAGCCATTGACTCAACTATTTTCTCAGAACTTACTAAAAGCTGGTACTACACACTGGATCTTCAAGTTAAGGTAGTAACTACATCTGTTTTCCTTCAGTTCTTAGAATTTCTTCATTCCATAGACATGCAGTAAGCATGACTATGTGCATTTCACTGCTTCCATGGCACATATACGATAATGAAAAATATTGCCCTTCATGAGGAATACTGCAAATACACTAGTCTTTTCAGAGTCACATACAGGGGGAACTACCATCTCTCCAAAGACCCAGGTATTACACAGGAAAGGTGTACCTTGGGAATAAAAACAGTGGCTGGATGGCTTGCTGGTTAAGAAAATGTCATGTTCTTGCAGAGGCTTTGAGTTCAGTTCTCAGTACCCATGTTGGGTAGCTCACAACTGCCTGTAATTCTAGAAGCAACTGGTACTTCTGGCATCCTTTACATAACCCCCAACCCTCCCTATACACACACAGGCAGATGCACATATATACATGATTAAAAGAAAAATAAACATTTAGAAAAGAATATAAGGCAGACAAAGCTTCTCTCACTCAAAAACAAGAAATTAAAAATGAGACTTGGAACGGCGTATCACAAACCTTCAACTACTAAATTCTCAACACATATAATTGTAAAATACAATTTTGCTTCTAAGAAAATGTAAAGTACACATTTAGTGAACATTCATGAAGTTGGTGCTCACTGCCTGTGACTGCGGGAAAACATTGAAAATCTAGCAGCATGCAAGGAGAGCTGTTGGTGGCTCTCTCCCTGGAGCTGACCCTATGAGTGGACCCTGAGGGGCATGAAGAAAGGAGATGTTTACATGGATGACACACACACTCTCATAAAGAATCTTAAATTACAAAACCACAGAACTGAATGTCTGAAGAGAACTCCAGAAAAAAATTTAGTCCAGCTGCAATGGCTTCTGGAAAGCAGAGCAGACTGTAAAATGGTCAAAATCAAGGAGCCTGGTAAGCCTGCACTTACCATTGTGATCACTAGATGGCAAGCAACGCTAAAAAGGCAAAATGCAGCTTAAAATCAAAGTTTTACAGGGTAAGGTGGGGTGTGCGGAGGGTGGGTGAAGGCTAAGAATGTGGAGGGAGAGGATGGACAAGAGCAGGTGAAGCAGCAACAGCTTGTTTGGTACTCACAGAGGTTCCGATGACGTATGTAACACTCTGAGACAGACACACCCTGCAGCAGGACTTCCTTGGCTTCACAGTCCTCTCTCTACCTCCAGAGGGCTAGGACTACTGCTGGGGGGTGGCTGCCTGGCTTACTACATAGACTTTCTCTTTCTTTCCTGCTCTCTCTTTCTTTAACATCGTCTAATCTTTTTTAAGGATGTATTTGTATGTGAATCACCTGGACGCCTGGTTCCTGAGGAGGTCAGAAGAGGGCTTCAGATTTCCTAGAACTAGAGTTGACCAATTAAGAATATTGGTCACTGCTACATATGTGCTAGGAACAGAACACAGGTCCTCTGCAAGAGCCTTATCTCCATCCCCTAAAAATAAGGATACTTTTTGATACTGTCCCATTTTGGAGTTGAGCCAACCAAAATCCAGAAATACAGTTTTGCTAACCTCAAGTCTATAGCAAACAACTGATCTTATGCATAAAATCCAATTGTGGAATATACAAATGTCATAGCACTGAATTATAATAGCAGTGCCTTGAATATGCACAGTGGTTACATTACTTGAAAAGAGCTTTAAAATACTTTTTGTATGTTTATAGGTATAACTGAAATGCAATTAAAGACTTTCGAAAGGTTCACTTCAGTGTGAGATGTTTCACGTATCATATTCCCTTGACAAGCTTACTGTACCACAAACTGTGCTAAACACTTTCCTGTTTTGTGTATGGTAAGGGCAAATGTTAGCAAGCAGTGACTTGGGTAAGTTGTGGGTAAGTTGCTGGTAAGTTAATGTGCAGACTCCATTAACAAGCCATTTCTATAACCATGCTGGGTCAGAGTATCCTGAGGGGCCTGAGGAAAATGTGAGAGGGAAAAACTGCTTATAAACGACAGACCTCAACCCGTTTTAACAAAGGGACTGTGCCAGCAAGCTGGAGATGCTAACTCTCCAGGAAGACAGGACACACTGAGGCAGGACACTAGCACTGAGGCCTGAGGACTGAAGAGCCTTCCAGTATACACAGGGAAAGGACTAACAAGACACACAATTGGTGAGATCTAATGACTTGTGCTAATGATGTCTGTTGTTACTGGGTAAGAGGCCAACGTCTTCAGAAAGCATGACAACCCAGTCCTGAGAAGGAGAGTGTTATAGGGCTGGTCAGCAGTGAAGATTTTGACATGGTCCTGAAAATATAAGGATTTCTTTATCTTCTGCCTACACTGATCTCACAGTCTTTGTGAGCTTTCTGTGCTTTGTTCTCTATGTTTATCTGCCACCTACGGTGTGCTTCCATGTAACAGTAGCATTCCATTCTAATGAGATTGCTATCTTACAGGCTTGAGACTGAGAATCTTAAATTTTAGTTCCTTTGCTTCCAATTTTGCTTCCTTTTTGGTGCAGAAATATTCAGGAGAATGACACTCCCACTTTAACAAAGACAAAGACTAGATAACCTAAAAAGTAAATCATAATTACTTTTGAATCCATGAAAGAGACAAGATGTACAGTACCAAGTAAACTAAGCTTCATTTATCAGAAAGCGTTGGCAAAGAAAACAGCAATGAGCTTCCCTTAAGAAGGTTAGCTCCTGAGAGTTTAATAAAACATTATATAAAGAACATGCAAGGGCTAACCTGTCAATTTAGAATAGCCAGGATTCTCCAAGACAGAAAGGGTTGGAGTGTTCGCAGTCCCTGCCTCTTTCCTGCCCACATTCCTGTAACTTCACTTACAGCTAACGGAAGTGCAGGTAAGACAAACTGGAAAGACGCTGTGGTAGTTCAGGAGAGCAGACAGACTTGCAGCCATGATGCTCACAAACTCTTCTACACCTTTACTTCATAGAAAACTAAAGCCTTCCCAAGACTGTGAGAGGAAGTGCAGAAGCAATTCTCTGCTGGTGTGAAGGACCCCACACTGACACCAAGCCCACATCTATTCTACTGGGGAGGAGGCCAAGAAATCCCTCCCACAAGAAAAAATGATGATATAAAGGAGCTGTGTGCCACAGTTTGAACAGGAATGACCTCTAAAGGCCCATGTGTTGAAACTTGGCCAGGCCTTAGGTGCTTTGCGGGGGTTGTGCTGGAAATTTCAGGTGGTAAGGCTTGGTGGGAGGAAGGAAGTCATCAGGGACATGCTCTGTGAAGACAAAGCTTATCTTCGGCCCTTCCTTTCTCTTAAGCTCTGAGGCTGCCGGACTCATTTGCGGTCATGATACTCTGCCTTCTATGAGTCCAAAGCAATGGCTATAAATGAATGGATCTCTAAGGCCATGAGCTAAAATAAACCTTTTCTTTTAAATTGTTTCCTTGTCACAAGGACAGGGATGAACTATCAGAGCTGTTCAAAGGCTCACAGTGAAGGTGCAGGGACATGCCTTGCCTAAGACTGAAGATACACCAGAGCAGAGAACAGCCACAAGGCAAGGGCCAAGGACATCCCTGGCGCCATGTGGCTCAGGTAAACAAGTACTGAGGAAAGCTTAGGATGGATCAGGAGAACAGAGAGAACTCAGAGAATTCTCCAGAAGTATTCCACAAAAACAAAGATAACAGCTCCTACAGATAGGATTATCGGTAACAAAATCTAATTCCAGAGAGACATACCCTTTGTAACAATACCATATGAAAGAAACAGCATGCTCACGTCTAGATGCAAACATTAATGTACTCTACTCATGAAATCTAGCATTCAATTAAGAATTATGGAATATTATTGAACTGATAAACAATGCATGAGTAAATGGATAGCAAAAAATGGAAAAAAATTAAAAGACCCAAGCAGAATTGATAGGAAAAAAAGAAAGATAATTTCTCTTTCTCTTCCTCTCTCTCTCTCTCTCTCTGTAGTGGTAGTGGATTTGTTACTATAAATAAAATGGGAAAATATCACCTAATATGAAACTGACTGCAGTGAGTACTAGAACAAAATGTGTAACAAAACTCTAATTTTCATAATAATCCATGGAGGTGGCCATGATTAACCATCATTTTATAGCTCATCAGGCTTAGAGAGGTTAATAAAGATCTTTATGTTCACAAACCATCCATAGGACAGAGCTGGTGTTCTTGTCTGGGTTTGACATACTCTAAGGCCACAGATCTTTCTGTTCCCTCTTAAGTGACAAACAAGGCTGATGAGGCAGAAGGCGAATACGGAGACTGAATAAAAATCTGCAAAGGAGTCTTCCTGTGTGTGCAAGTCATTAAGGATTGAAAAGGTGACAGGCGATCTTCACAGCAACTGGCTAGTCTAACAACACCAGAGGTCCTGAGGAGACGCATGGCCCTGAAAGCCATGAGCTAGCATCCACTGATGGCCAGACAGTTGAATGGGACTCTCACGACAGTATGTCCACTCTGTCCACATTGCACGGCCAGTGCATTAACAGAGGCTCATTTTAATTTGGCTGGACTCTGTTCTAGTTTTCTTTTATTTTTTAACTTAAAAATCATTACACTTTAGAGTTAACAGAATGCAAGAAACACAACTGACCCCCTGGTTTGGCGAAGTATTCTTCCCGTAAACAGAGTGCTTTAGGAGTCATTCTTCCTTGTCATTCAGAGACTATCTAAAAAGCTGCCCAATGGCAATAGTCCAGGAGCCTACCTCTAAAGCGTGCTGACGGGCACAAGAAGGCTGGCACTCACAGCACCCACCCTCCTCTGCATGGGCACTTGCAACATGGTGTCAAGCCAGTTATTTCCAAGCCAGCTGTTAAGGGTTGTTTAGACGCTGAGTGATAATCATCTGTGTTTGAAATCCCAGTACCTTTTTGGTCTTTAACATTTGAAAACACAACTTTTGCCAGTAGTTTTACAGTTAACTTTTTGGTGCAAAATATTTCTAGTTAGAACAATATGCTTAAATGTTAAATACATTATTGAAGAAGAAAAAGTTAGTGATCCTTTGAGAAGCGGCAGTCTAGCTGAAGATCCCGATGGATAGTGGGAAGAGCAACTATGAGGAATGGACTGGCTTTTCCATCCATCAACCAACACTGATCTTTGAGAAACTTCAAAGCAGTGCTATACAAAAACCAGGCAGGAGAAGCATAATTTCCTTATCCTAAGATTCTTGAGAGAAAATAAGTACTTGTGTATAGAATATGGGTATTTCTAGAATAGCGAAATGTTGTTAATTTGATCAGAACCTTTAAAGATCATAACCTTTTTAGGTAATAGGTAATGCTTAAGTTGAAGCATAGAAAACAGAGAAAAAATTTTTCCATGTTTCTATATAATGTCTAAAATGGCAATACTCATTAACTATATTTATTAAGTGGAAAAAAAGTACATTTTGTCTTTGTTTCAAGAGTATATAATAGTTATTTGTGGTAAATTAAACTGAAGAGTAAAATTATAACATTTAATGTTATATTTAATGTTAAATTTTAAATTTAAACTTTAAAGTTTTTCAAATTATATATTACATTTACATAAATGTTTCTTTTCCACTGTATGTTTTCTAATATACCAAGCATTGTTCTGCAGAGATAAATTTATTACTTTAAATCCCAGAGTATTACCGACAGGACTATTGTCTCTCAGTGGTATTCTTGGACAATTTAAGCCAGTTTAATGGCTTTAGTGTTTGGCACCACACAACATCCACTAGAGGGCGTGCATGTAAGCCGTTTGTTTCCTTTTGAAACAATTTTAACTACAATCAAATCTGAAATGTTTGAAAGTAATACCGTTCCAACAGAGAAAATAACTTCTTTCTAATTAACGACATGGTGCCTGTATGTTTCATCGAAAATCAACTGTATAAATTAGTGACATTAGAAAAAATGAGGTTAAATTCAACATGAAGAGACCCTGGAATACATGCTGCTTTAATGTGTTTTATTTAGGCAATACTTCTTACGCTTACATTCACCTAACTTAGTTCAAAAGAGTTTTATCCTTTGAATTTTCTGAGAAGATTTTCTTATTATTTCAACCAGCAATTTACCTGAATAGTATCTTCAGTACTGAGCCAAAACAAACATAAAGTTCAGAATGATTACTTATCATGATTTCTTTTATTATTTGTCTTCTTAAATCCTGTTCAATGGGGAAACCATGGCTGGTACTGGAAACCTAGCCAAAGACCCAGGACTAGTGAAGTCAGGGGATCCTCCACCACCTTAGTAAACCAACATAAATTCCAACTACATTCTAAACATTGTTTTTATACCACACATATGTATAGTCCTCTCCTCATCAGGGAACCTTCACTCTGAACAGATGAAATCATTACAGAAAACCACAACCAATCAAAAGGTAGAGTTGTGGAGCCCAGTTCCAATGGGATATATCTATAAAACCACTTCAGCACCTAAGGCTCAGGCAACATTACAGAACAGGGGGCAGAAAGATTGTAAGTGTCAGAGATTTGGATAGTTTGCTGTGAGATTGTGGCTCTTGGTAATATCAGAAGCTACACCCATAAAGTGTCATCTAACATGACTGCCTAACCACAAGCTGATTAGGGACAACAGCACACATGGCTAACATAGACAGGAAAAAGAGTTCTCAACTCGACACACAGAACTACAGGCAAGTAAAGAATGCTGAGTGAGAGAAATAGGCTTTTCCAGGGAAAAGTATACCAGTTTTATCAATACCAGGTGGCAGGCCTTGAAAACATACATATGAGTAATAATATACAGACTAAGGAGCTTGTATATAGGAGAATATGTATATACATATATGTATATAACAACAATTAATGAAAAGAGACCATAAACCTGAAGGAAAGTAGTAGGGGTGTGTGGGAAGACTTGAAAGGGAGGAAAGACATAGTGGAAATGATATAATTATAACTTCAAAGTAATACAATTGTTATTTGTCTTAAGTAAATACTTATTTTACAAAACCAAGTATTCTTAATAATTACTTGTCATATCCCTCCTCTAATCCACACCAACAGAAATAATTTTTGAGTTGTTATTTATCATCACTTTTGTCTTCAGGAGAAGTAAAGTGGCTATTTCCCTCTGTATAATCTCTCACTTTTTTTTTTTTTGAAAAAACAGAATCACGCTATGTAACAAACTAACTTTTTACTTGTGACTTTTCTAGTGTATATCACTACAAGTGGCAACTATACCACTTTTTTTACACTTTTTATGTCACTTCAACAGAAGTGCTACCATTTATTACAATTATATTTTACTTTAGAATTGATTCAACTTATAAAGAAAACTTTGCCATTACAACATTACTATGAACTACACACAAATTCATTTTTATTTTTTATTTTTCTTATGAGCTACAAAATTAATGAGCATCTAAGTCTTTGTATTTTAAGTTGCTTTTAAATTAATTACATTTGTAGTGGGTAAAACACACATTAAGTATCTATAAAACATAAACTAGCTGATTATCATATTCATTAAATATGGTAACACGGTGGGATTTCTTTTTATCACCATACACTGAACTGCAGCTATGACATAATTTGCTTAAAAGACTCTGTGAGCCAAAAATGTACACATACACACACACACACACACACACACACACACACACACACCTACCTTCAGAGCATATTTGTAAAAGATAAAAGTATATTAGGGATACTCCAACCAAGGACAGTGCTTGGATATGACCTAGGACCCCTGCTAATTTGTAGCCCATGGCAGCTTAGTATCCATGTGGCTTTCCCTAGTAAGGGGAACATGGACATTTTCTGACATGAACTCTATGGCTGGCTCTTTGATCACCAACCCCTGATGGGGGAGCAGCCTTACCAGGCCACAGAGGAAGACAATGCAGCCAGTCCTGATGTAAACTGATAAGGTAGGGTCAGATGGAAGGGGAGGAGGACCTCCCCTATCAGTGGTCTTATAGAAAGAGGCATGACAAGAGGGAGGGAGGGTGGGATTGGGAGAGAATGAGAGAGGGGGTTATAGATGGAGTACAAAGAGAATAAAATGTAATTAATGTAAAAATAAAAAAATTAATTAAAAAGTATACTACTTATCAATTATAAACTTGTAATAGCTACTCAATTCTGTTAGAATGCTTTGTAAACAATCTAACATAAAAAGAAACACAGAAACACCAACATTTCATTTTAAATGAGCATGAGTATATAAAAAATCTTATCAATCACATTTTATAAGGAAAATATCCTCATCACTTATTTAAGAAAGAACTGTTCTTATTTCAAACTACCAGTGTATAGTAGCAAGGCTATTACACATTGTTCCACTCGTGAGCACTGTACAAAGCCTTGGCTCCATTCCTAGTGAGCGTTCATCGTCAAGCACACTGTGTGACAGCACTCTGCAAAGGAAAGGCCACCTTCCCTGCAGAGACTATGTAAACAGTCTAGAAGGTAGAAAGGAGAAACTCTAGTGGACTAGCATTTGTCCCAGTGACACAGTTAAAAGTGATATGTGTGCCAGGGTTTTAATCAGGCTTAGTAACAAAAAGCATCCTCAGTTCTCCTCTTCCATGAAATTTTGTCACAGTGAAATGTCTTGCTTAGGGCCATCCATCTGTTAATGCTGCCTCATGACATGGCTAAGCTCTTATTCTTGTTCACTAGCATAGTTAGCTGAGTGTGTGCATACATGTGCGTGTGTGCTGTGTGTGTGTATATATGTGTAAGAAAGAGACAGAAGCAGATAGAAAGACAAACACATACACACAAAGATTGCTGGACTAAGCCAAGAATAGTAAATATCCTTTAAAGCAGATCCTAGCTCAGGCTTATAGTCTAAAATTTATTATTGAAAGGACTTTTTCTTTATTCTTAAAATTTTCTATTACATTTTAGACAATTTCATATGACAAAATTAGAATTAATGGGCTAATATTGTTCACTAACTCTTCAGGATTCTGTTAATATAAAATTGACAAAAGAAGGTAAGTACATGGGATTAAAACCGCTCTGCACCATGACCGGTAGCAGTATTCTCACTGGACCAAACTGGCCCTACTTTCAATAAAATCAGAGAAGGATCCTTTCCCTGGAGTCCTGTTAGGCTAGGGCGGCTGTTAGAACTGTCATCTCCACACAGAAGGGAAAGGGCTGGGTTTTACAAATGTGAAGCCTAATTGGGAGCTCTTCATGGCTGTACCCTTGACATTTATTTAAGCCTCATCAACAAAACAGAAAACAGCCATACTAATTAGCAGACCAGCACACAAATTACTATTTGTTGGGGGAGGATTATAGATTCACAGTCTATTCCAAAGACAAGCAAGGTAATGGGACAGACATTTAAATTCATCTCCCATAGCATCCACACTGTAGACTTTGCTTACGTTTAAGACACATTCTTATAATTCAAATGATCACAATTTCATTTAATATTCTGAAAGATAAATGAAAACAAAGTCTTTCATTGGCAAGTCTTGGTAGAAACTAAAAAAGCCATATTCTTTCCACAGCTGGGTCAGTGCTGATAATTAAATGGACTCAGAGTAGGAAGAGTCAAGTCCATTCAAAGTCATTTCTTAATGCAGCTAACAATAAAACAAACACCACCTTGCAAAGTTATAGACAAAAGACTTATTCATAAAACAAGATGTATATTGCTCTTGCAATCATATGCTAAAGTCAGCAGTCAGCCGCCCACTTAGAGAAGAGGAATACCTGCTACTTTTGTGACACAGTGCTGTTTAGTGACTAAGGACAGAAATTTCACACAAGGCAAGAGAGTCAAACAGGGCCATTGTTACAAAGGGCCTGGCACTCAGGACACATGTGTGCACATGAACAGCACCAATTGTAGAGTACTATTATACTTCATTTATGAAGCTATTTTTTCACACTGACAATTCCCTATAGCAGCCTAGGAAAATGGTGCATGATGTTATTATCAATTAAAAAGGAGGAAACCAACACAAAGAGATATTTTATTTTACACAATGTTAAAAGTAAGTTCCTTTTTCAAAGAAGTCAGGTCTGGCTCTGTACTAATTTTTCCATCAGATGTACTGGGAAGGATCACAGTTAACTCCAATGTATTGTATACTGAGAAATTGATAAATGTAGGTTTGATGTGCTCTTATGTGCCCAAAAAGTTAACTGAGAAGGTAATGGATATGTTAATTTGTTCAAATGTAATCATTTTGCCATGTATATAAAAACGTTTTATTCCTTAATCATAGAAATTAAAAAATAGATTTCTAGAAATTAAAAAATAGATTTCTAGAAATTAACATGAAACATGTAAAAACAGAAATTAGTAAGTTATAATAGAAATGTCATACATTGGTCTAAAAAGAAAACTGAATACTAACATGAGGAGTTATCTTAGACACTTGAGTCTCAGCTGAGAGCTGCACTCCGGAGCTTTAAACAGCACGGGGTCGCTAAAGACTATGTGGACTTTTGATGCTGTGTTGCACACATTTCGGGTTATGGGAGAGCCGTGAGCCTATGAGGACAAAAGGTAGAAAGCTATACTTTTAAAGTGACATGTTTTGCTATCAAGATGACAAAACCTGGAATTGCATGGTTCATCTTGATTTACACAATAATAGTATTTAGAATCCCACAGAAATAACTTCTGCATGTACCTATGAAGATTTTCTATATTCTTATGTTCTAGAATTCTATATTCTACCATTCTAGAATGGTAGGTAACACCATTCAGTGGGCTGTGATCCCAGGGTGAACTAGAAGGGAGAAGCTCAGCTGAGTAGCAGTATTCTTCTGTTTTCCTAGCAGTGCATGGCATGTTACCAGCTGCTTCAAACACCTGCCATCCAGAGTCTCCTGCCACAGTGGACTGCACCCTCAAACTGGGAGCCAAATAAAGCCCTCCTTCCTTTAAGGTGTGGCTCCTTACCTGCCACTATTCTAGTATGAGCTACAGACAAATGCTATGATCAGCCTGGCTGTCAACCTTGACAGAATTCGTAAAAGAAGCTTTGTAGACACTCTGCATTTGAGTCTAAAGGTGCCCAACAAACTGCAATTTGATATGGAAGATTTAATTGGTTAAAATCTTTGGAAGCCTACTTTAACTACAAAATAACAGATTTCACTGCTATTTTTCTAAACACTTTCCCAATTGGAACAGTATTTTTAGTGATATCAGCATTTGAACAGAAGCTTTATATAATATTTAATTACAGCATACAAAATAGCCAAGTCTAAAAAAACTCTTAGATATACGGTCCCTAAGCTATGATGGTTTGGCTTTAAGACTTTTTTCTCTCTTTTTTTAAATTTTCTTTTTTTTTTCTTTATTAATTACACTTTCTTCCCTTTGTATCCCCCCTGTGGTTCTCTCCCTCCTCCTGTCCCAATCCCTCCCTTCCTCAACCCTCTGCATTCATGCCCCTCCCCAAGTCCACTGATAGGGGAGGACTTCTTTTCCTTCCTTCTGATCCTAGTCAATTAGGTCTCATCAGGAGTGGCTGCACTGTCTTCTTCTGTGGCCTGGTAATGCTGCTTCCCCCTCAGGGGGAGGTAATTAAAGAGCAGGCCAATCAGTTCATGTCAGAGACAGTCCCTGTTCCTATTACAATGGAACTCACTTGGATACTGAACTGCCATGGTCTACATCTGTGCAGGGGTCTTAGGTTATCTCCATGCATAGTCCTTGGTTGGAGTATCAGTCTCAGGAAAGACCTTTGTGCTCAGATTTTTTGGTTCTGTTGCTCTCCTTGTGGAATTCCTTTCCCCTCCAGGTCTTTCTATCTCCCCCTTCTTTCCTAAGATTCCCTGCACTCTGCCCAAAGGTTGCCTATAAGTCTCAGCATCTACATTGATAGTCTGCAGGGCAGAGCCTTTCAGAGGCCCTCTGGGGCAGGCTCCTGACTTGTTCCCTTTTTTCTCCTTCTTCTGATGTCCTCTTTGCCTTTCTGGATAGGAATTGAGCATTTTAGCAAGAGTCCTCCCTCTTGATTAGTTTTTCTAGGTGTACAGATTTTAGTAGGTTTATCCTATATTATATGTCTATATGAGTGAGTATATACCGTGTGCATCTTTCTGCTTCTGGGATAGCTCACTCAGGATGATCTTTTCCAGATCCCACCATTTACCTGCAAATTTCATGATTTCCTTGTTTTTTTATTGCTGAATAATATTTCATTGTGTAGATATACCACAATTTCTCTATCCATTCCTCCACTGAGGGGCATCTGGGCTGTTTCCAGCTTCTGGCTATTACAAATAAAGCTGCTACAAACATGGTTGAGCAAATGTCCTTATTGTGTACTTGAGAATCTTTTGGATATATGCCTAGGAATGGTATAGCTGGATCTTGAGGAAGCGCTATTCCTAGTTGTCTGAGAAAGCGCCAGATTGCTTTCTAGGGTGGTTGTACAAGTTGACATTCCCACCAGCAGTGGAGGAGGGTTCCCCTTTCTCCACAACCTCTCCAGCATGTGTTGTCTCTTGAGTTTTTAATCTTAGCCATTCTGATGGGTGTAAGGTGAAATCTTAGGGTCGTTCTGATTTGCATTTCCCTGATGGCTAATGAGGTTGAGCATTTCTTAGTGTTTCTCTGCCATTCGATATTCCTCTGCAGAGAATTCTCTGTTTAGCTCTGTACCCCATTTTTTTTTAATTGGATTACTTGATTTTTTGCTGTTTAACTTCTTTAGTTCTTTATATATACTGGATATTAGCCCTCTGTCAGATATAGGTTTTTAAGTTTACTACAGAGAAAAGCAATATATTTTAGGTAAAAATGATCTTTCAACTTTTGAGCAGTAAATGATACAATACTACTCCTTGATTCTGGGTAGTGCAGGGACTCAGAGCCTCCTGTCAGATGCTGCCACAGCGGGAACAACCCAACAGTGTATGGGGCTGCTTAGTTATGATGCGCAATAAGTTGAGTGTCTTTATGGCATTTTCAGTTACAATATGAACAACTTCCCCTGGGTCTATCAGGAGGCACCCCATCATAAGTTAAGGATCATCTATACATTAATTCATCCTTGGATTTCCTAATATTGTTTTAATTTTGCCTGGGTTTCATGTTATGTTCTTGGCAAAGGGAGTCTATTATTGCTGTTCCTTGTCATTTCACATAATCACAGATTGAACTGTCTCTCAGACTCACTGGAGCATAAACTTTTTGAAGACATGACAAAACACAAATTAAATATCCTGTATGTAAAAAGCTTGAGAACAGCACTGTTTCATGTTTGGACTTTTTGGGTGCTACAAAGCTGTACATACACACTGAGATATCTTGTGGACATGAATTGTCCTAACACCAAATTAATCCTTTAGACAGCTTACACAGAGTCCAATGGCAAATTTAGCCAACATTTTAATAAACAGTACAATAAGCTTATGTTTTGAATGTGATGTGTTACCTAGAATATTCTTGGGATGTTCCATGTTTACATCAAGATGGAATTCTAAGATTAGGAATATTTGTTTCTCCATTGACAGTCCTGAGTCCACTACTCCCCCTCCCCCCGATCACTAATGTTGATTTTCCTACATGAATATTAATGGTCCAAGTTACTCCTGAGGAATCTGCTGAATTTGTGCAATCTTTGTGGCACAGGGGTAAGCATCCTCACCTGGGAAAGCTTATGCTTCTCTCTGTCGTCTCCCTTTTCATTGTGTAACATGTAAACTGGTGTGTACTGTACCAAGCCAGAACAGGTCCCATGATCTTCCTCATTGTCCTACACATGAAGAAAAGTAGAATTATTTTACAGTACTCTATTTTTTAGCTAGTGTTATTTGATTAATAAGGTATCTGTGAAGCATCCAAAGAAAACAATTACATTTTGGCTATAATTTCAAAGAATAAGCTAAGGAAAAAAAAAGATTTTTCTATGGTGTGTGTTAATAATTTCAATATTAACACTTAATATTGTTACTTAATTTAATAACTTCAAAAATAATCTATACTTTGACTAGTTGAAACAAAATTTATATGAAGATAAATGTTCACCATTACTAAAATGGCAGATTTTTAAGTGGTTTGTTTTCTTCAAAAGTAAAACTTCAAAACATAATTGTTAATAAAATTGCAAAGATGTAATTTGTAATTAAACCAAACACATCTCGTTATATGGGCATTCACATGATACCTGCCATAATCATAGATTTAAAATCAAATTGTCAGAGGTGATCTTTTATAAATTAGGAATTCTTCAATGTAGTAACTACCATTTAAATGAACTTGTAAAACCAAATAATGGCATATCCTGATTAATTCCAACCAAGATTTTTTTTTTTAATGGTCATTTCAAAGCAAGATCTTCAATTGTACCATAAAGGCAAACAATTTTATGAAGACATACATCCTGTTAACAGTATTTTTGAAGATCTCTACTTTCTGTGATAAAACATGTAAGCAATAAAGAGATTATTCAGTAGATGCATATTGAATAGCATAGAGATAGTTGACAAAGAGCTTGTGATGAAAAACAATTTCTTGAATAAAGGAAAAGCATACTTCAAAAGCCTTTAAAACATCAATCAATCAATAAGTCTGTAGAGCAGGGGCTTCAAACTCATACAAAATCAGGTGAAGTAAGAACATAAGAGGGACACACCTTGTGTTTCAGCCTACTCTTGACTTCTTTTATTCCCAGTCTGGCATGACTCTTTGCCTATAAAGTGAGAATAAGTGTACTGAGCTTTGCATTTAGTATCATTTACTAAATATATAGACACATAGAATTATCTCTAACAAGAATTGCTAACTAGATTAGTTAGAAAGTTAGAAAGAAAAAAATAAAAGAAAAATTATATCCTAACACAATTTTGGAGATGCCATCTACTTACCATTTTATTAAGGCTAAATTTGCTGGTTAAAAGGGTCAATCTGTATTATATACAAACACAGAAAGATTAACATTCAGCTTGGAATCAATTGAGTACCTAATGGCAAAATTGTCACCAATGAGAGATGGAGACAAGTTAAATCACAGCATCAAGTTATTTGGGCAAATGTGTAAGCTTCAGGAATTGAAGCTATTTTACAGAATGTTATTAAAGTGCTTTTTCAGACAGATTTTACTAGCACTGGCATCTTTGGGGTGTGGCTATTTCACACATAGATTTTTCCACCAAAAACTAAAAGTCACTGAACAGTTTCATGCTACCCTCATATTTCTCTGGGTTTTGGCCTCACAGTTGAGTGTCTCCAGTCTGGCTATGAATTGTGGGGTCCAACTTAGGGTAACTGGAAGCTTCATAATGGTGGGGTCTTTGTTGCACTGGAGATTTCTATTCACAGTGTTCATGGTGAAAACAGAGGAAAGGAAGCCTCATTTATTTTGTTTTCTGACTGTGTGCTGCATGCTTACATACGCTGCAGTTTATTGTCACAACTCCAAAATTGCACTGTTATCAAGACACCTTACAAAACAGGACAGTAAGTCAGCAAATTAAGTCTATATAGTCTAGATGAAAATCAAGATTATATTTAGTTGTAAATTCTTGTATCTCCTCTTTTCAAGGAGGAAGGACAAAACAATGTTTTAAAAATACACCAATTTTTAAGCCTCACCAAAAAGAGGGCAACATTAGTCTTATCACAGACACACAGTTGGGACGTCAATCCCAAAGCCTTTGTTCCCACTAACTTGTGCTGCTCCTTTAAGCTGTTTTTGAGGGGAGTCAAAATATGACCTCACGTTCCCTGAGGAAAAGGAGCTTTCCCTATTAGCGAGTGCAAAGCCCAGAGTGCTACGGACATACAGTCAAGCACTCAAGTTTCAAAAAATGGACATTGCACAAGGATCAGCTTTCGTTAAAAATATGACACAAAATGATTTATTCATGTCTTCAAACCTCTTGATATAATCACAGGTAAATGAAGTATATTCTAAAGACCTGAATTTGCCAGAAGTTACTTGAAGAAATAATCCTTCAGGAGTTTAATTTTTAGTTTGTAAAGATATTACAGCCTTGCAGAGAAAATTCAAAGTAAAACAATGAATGATTTGAGTGATCAGACTTTCCATAATGAGACATTGAAAGAAGTGAATGAAAGTAGAGATAAAAATATATTTGGAAGAACAATATAACAGTGGAATCCTAAGGAAACTTATTAGGAGCTCATCATCAAGAGGACCAGTGGTAGTTGAATTTTATTGTTGCTGCATTGCATTTTAAGAACTTACAGTTTTGCTTGTGAGAAAGGAAGCTCAGTCTGAATTTTTTTCTCAGAGGCTGTGCCATTGCCTTGTGGGAAACCCTCCTTCAGGTGGATACTTACACCAATCCTGGGGCAGTGGTGGATACTTGAAAGGCTTCCCAACAAAATTATAAGAAAACCAAACAAGTGGAAGACTGACATTTATAAAGCAAACAACTTCCTGAACAGAACACCAACAGCACAGGCTCTAAGAGCAACAATCAATAAATGGGACCTCATGAAATTGAAAAGCTTCTGTAAAGCAAAAGACACCGTCATCAAAACAAAACGACTGCCTACATATTGGGAAAAAATCATCATCAACCCTTTATCTGACAGAGGGCTTGCCATGCTGGCATGAAGACCTGCATTCCATCACCAGAGCCAAGTAAAAGGCTGGGCACAAGGCTGCACTTGTGTTACAATGCTGAGAAGGCAGAGATGGGCAGATTCATGAGGTTCCCTAACCTCATCCAACCTAGCTCAATGATGAGCCCCAGGCTCTAGTGGGAGACCCTGCTTAAACTTATGGATCCACAACTGGCCAAACACAGAGGACAGCTGTGGGGTGTTCAGCCCCACTGATAAATCTGCAACACAATGGTACAGCTGAGGATCAGGGAATACAGAAAGAGCACAAGAGCCAAAGGACCAGAAGAGAGTGTCTGTTGCAAGACAGTATATTCTGTATACAACAGTGAAGCTGCACCCAGCACATCTCAACAATATGGTTGACTAAACAAGATCTACAAAAATGACTACACCAATTGATCTTTCACATAAATGGGAAAATTCTCACAGGGCTTGATTTCTAGAGAAAGAGCTAATAGCAATTAATGGCAGGTCAGAGAGGGACAGAATCTGTCTTCACCAGGAATGAGGTGCCTGATGGGTTAGCCAACCCCAAGAGTTTATCCCATACATATGAGCAACACTAAACAGGCTCAGCAGGTTGTATTTATAACTTATATACATGTATACTTAAATAAACATACATACATATGCATATATGTAACAATTATATTTTAAGAAGAGGAGGACATGAATTTGAGGAGAGTGACCCCAGAGGAACTAGAGGGAGGAGGAGAGTGACATAAATGCAATCAATACTCATATATAAAATTCTCAAAAAGCGTGTAGAAAGTAATTACAGACTGACCTTAATTAAATAAAAAGAAAACAAATACAAACACGCATGCATGCACATCATATGTGTAATTTTGTCAACAAAAGTCTAAAATCCAGAGAGGAAACTTACAAATTTGTATGCAGTTCGCATAGCAGGAGTTGCTTTGGTCACAGCTGTGTTGAACAGTGCGCCTCCTTTCTGAAAGGAGAGAAACATGTTTTTTAAAGACTTGTGAGCAAATTGTCCTGAAGAAATGAGGCACTGTTAATAATACAGAAAATAATTGTTAAGTTAAAGACCAATAAAAGCATGCCCAGTGTTTTTAAGATTTTACATTTTATAATAAGTTAAGACAAGGTTTAAATATTCTGTTTTGCTCTTTTAGTTGGTATAAAGCATCATTCAAGAGTAATTTCATCACTGAAGTTTAAATAGAAGAAGAATATGGACAATACTGAATATAAACTTAAAAGTTTCTCAATAAAGAGAACATGATGTTTATCAGCTGGTTTGATGTTGGGCAATAAAGATTCAATCTATGGGAGGTTTTTTTTCATGTTAAAAAAAACATACTAACAAAACTTTGTACCCTGGCTCTTTGTTTGATTTCTGTTGTTGTGACACGAAAATCAGTTTCAGGAGAAAAGAATTTATTACATCATGCAGGTTAGAGCCCATCATCAATGGAAGCCAGGGCAGGAGTTCAAGCAGGACGCTGAAGTGGGGATGCTGCTTGCTGGCCCCCTTCCATATATAAACATATAAAGGTAGCTCATATTCATCTACCTTTCTTAAACCTCCCAGGACCACCTGCCCAGGGTAGCATTCTCCAAAGTGGGCTGCTACATCAGTCATCAATCAAGAAAATGTCATAAAGCCATGCCCACAGGACAATATGATACAGGTATTTCCTTAATTGAGGTTCCCTCCTCCTAATTGTGTCATGCTGTCAGAATCTAACCAGCACATTGTGCTCTGAGGTATAATCCAAAACACAGGCAAACGTTGGCTTTGAATAAGCCTTTTACTTCTGAACTAACCATTTTCATTTTAAATTTCTTTTCTAATTATCAACAAACTATAAACGAAAAGATTGAAAGTGTGATAAAATGTACACATTTCAAATTAAACGGTGTTAAATACAGCCAGGAAACTTTCTTTGAACATTTCTCCTCACTTTCTTGAGCAAAAAGGAAGAAACAAAAGGCGTGTGCTTACCTTGACCGTATGCATCCATTGCTGATATGACCGCGGGCTCCCTGGAACATATAAAAAGTAGATGCCAAGAACAGCTGTAAAAGGTAAGGGCAGAAACCACAGTCTGCCCCGAGCAGCACAGCGCTACTTTCCTGGGCCTGCGTGAAAGCAAGACTGGGGCTGTAGGAACCAGTGCAGCCAGGACTAACTTACCAGCAGTGCTCTTCACCCACAGGTACAGTAATGCTCCCCATGTCCTCTCATTTTAATATTTACCTCTCAACAGAAATGTAACCTCTTGAAAGTCAACATGTCTATGCATTTTAAATTAATTTTTCAAAGTGTCATATCTATTGTTTTAAAAACTGTTTGTTTTATACAATTAGATTCACTTAAAACATTTCAAGTACAGAGAAGAATTAAGGAAAAGGGAAACTGAAAAATGCAGAAAACCCTAAGGATAAAAAAAGATTGTTTTGTATTTTTTAAATAGTAATGTACACTAATAGGTACTTGTTTTTTAATGTAACTAAATGACACTTTTATCTGTGAAAATATTTTCTAACTTTCTAAATAAAAAAAGTATTTCTGAAAGGAAATATGAAGAAAGCAATGTCATGGTTATGAACAAGCTGATATAACAAAATTACTTCTAACAAAATCTGACAGTTCAGGCTGGAGAGAAGCTCACTGGGTAAAATACTTGCTGTGCAAACATGAGGACCTGAGTTAGTTCCAAATAAAAAGCGAGATGTGGTGGCACACACATTTAATTTTAGTGCTGGGATGGTAGACACAGACATTCTTCTGCAAGAAACTGGAGGACCCTGCCTCAAACATCAGGGCATATGGCGAGTAAGAAATAATGTCTACGACTGTGTTTTGGCCTCCTCATTCACAAGTATGGTATCCACCCAGACCCCAGAGATAAGCTGACATGCACCAAAAACTGCTCAGACATATTCACTTGCAAATAACATTATTTTGTCAATGAAATGATATTATTAGCCAAAGCAAAAACACATCCGGTGCTGAAGAGATGGCTCAGCAGTTAACAACAGTTCTTGTAGAAGACCCAGGATCACTTCCCAGTACCCACATGGTGACTTATAACTATCTATAATTCTAGATCCAGGGATATAACACCCTCTTTTGGCCTCTATGGGCACCAAACCTGAATATGGTGCACATACATACATATAGCCAAAACATCCATACACACAAACAACCTCCTCCCCATCCCCCCAAAAAACTTAGAAAAAAAAATCATACATCTTGCATAGTCATTCAAACTGACTTCAGTTAGATCTTAAACTACTGCCTTAATTTTTCCAATAGTTATCCCCCAAATTATAAAGGGAAAAAGTCATTATTAAAAATAAAATCTCAGTGGCTATTCAGTCACTTTTGCACAAACCCTTCAAAATTCAGTGTTTTTTTTTTTTTTTTTTATGTGGTTGTATTTGTGTTTTAAAAAGAAAATATAGCAAGGGCTAGCAAGATGTTAAAGGCACTAGCATGCTTATAGTTGAGACTTTTGAGTTTGGTCCCCAGAACCCACACAGTAGTAGGTGAGAACCGAATCTCGCCAGTTGTCCTATGACCAACACACACGCAGTGGCATGCATGCACACACACATGCACAGCTGGTAACTAATGTGGAGACTGCCATCACCTTGCTATGAACCAGCACTAGAACAGGAGCCTGCCTGTCATAGTGGGAGATCAGCTCAAAACTGGTACTGTGACCTCACCCTAGGAGTGTTTTGCTATTTTTGAAATAGTAACAAATATGGGGCACTGAAAAGTGTCTGGTTCTGAATTAATTTTATCATTTGTATCTTTCCCTCACTTAAAAGAAAAACCAAGAAACTACTTTATTGTAATAAAGATCTCCTGCTTGTTATATTTGTTCCGTTTTACTAGAGAAGAAAATTCAGTGTCAAACAACATTATGAGTTTGATATGTATTTCTCATGTAAATGGTTAAAAAAATTCAAGTTATCCTATCAACTTAGTTTCCAAATAAATTTTAATTTATTAACAACAAAAGCACGTCTTTCATTTATAGATTCTGTACTTTTTTTTAAATTAACTTTTGAGACAGGGTCTCATTTAGCCTAGCTGGTCTCAGACTCATTACAAACTGAGAATGGTTTTTGGCTCCCAGTCCCTCCTGCTTCCACCTCCAAGTGCTGGAACCACAGGTGCGCAGCACATTCCATCAGTTCATATCTACCATCTTCCTCACATGTGACTGCCCAGAAGTTATTCACTTGTTGTTCACTATTTACAATTATAACATATGGTGTTTCTCCAAAATAAATTTAAGAAAGCAGAAGTAAAACAGAATAGGATGGCAAAAACTTAAGATTCAAGAATAATATGTTAACTCTAATATATTAACTACAAGGAAAACAGTTGCAGTAAAGCCACATAACAGCTATAGGAGGAAGTTAAATGTCTTTCTTAAAGTTATGAGGTATAAATTCAGTTCTTTATAAGTCATGAGATGTTTTCACCTACTGTGTATTTTCTGAGCTGAATTTTCCCACTGTAAAGTATGTAAAAGAGGCAGTGTCAATGAGAAAGATAAGGTCTCTGGTTGTGACCTGGACAGGGCCACCCCATAGACGACTAGTTCCATTAGTAACCAACAAAATTAAGAATCAGGTGTTTTAAATCCTGGTTCATTGTTGTTTCAATGCTGAATGCTACCTCTAGGACTGCTTAATAACAAAATGGAACGGACACAGGGACTGTCCTTGTCTAGTTTCTAAAGGAAAGGGAGCTGGTTAAAGTTGGGGCTCAGGAAAGTAGTAAGGGCTGAAAAAGTGCATGTCAAGGGAGGGAGGAGTTAGAACACAGGCAGTAAAAAGAGGAAAAAAGGAATGGTGGAGCAGGAAGGGTTAAGTATAGAGCAGAGCAGAAGAGAGAGCATGGGGGGGGGGGATAAGGAGCACTAAAGACTTCTGAACATGCCTCAGGGAAACTTGCTGCCATAAAGGATTCCTAAAATATTCTGAAAAATAAGAAGTTTATGTAGAGTTGCCTGATAAAGGGGTGTAATGTCTTTTCTAAACAACAGAGGCAAAACAACACCAGATAAAAAGAAAAAAAAAAAAAGATCAACTGCTATTATCTTTTCCCTTTCAAACCTTAATGAATCAACCATTATTTTTTCTAAGAGCAATCTCTATGTATTACTAAGATAATTTAAAATACATATAAAAATAACACTTGACTGGCAAAATTTTTAAGAGTACTTTCTTATTCACTGAAATTGATACTTTGGAAATGGGTTTTCCTTTTACATAAGCATTTGCTCCCTCAGAGCAGAACACGGGAGTTGAAAACCATTTGAGTTATAATAAGAATAAATAAATAACTGGAATTAGGTGAGTCTTTCCAAGTCAGGTGCTGAGCAATTATCATGCTCTCCTGTAAAAGAAAGTGAAAATCCACCCTATTCCCTATAACACTGCTATTTTTAGTGAATACATAATAAAAATAAAAGAAATTAGCTATTCTTATGGATTAGTAGTGGCCTTCATCTCTCCTTTTACTTCTATGGTTTCTGGACTAGTGGTTATTACCACAGAGTTTAAGTGTACAAAAGGATCACAGCTCTACCCTATTACTGTCAAAAGATGTCATCTTCAATTCTACAAAAGCTACCAGCCCCACGGGTCATAAAGATAATGAGACAGCAGTTATGTAAATACTGAGTAGATGCCTCAAGCAATTTGTCCATAAGCTGACAATATTTTGCTTGTCTGAGTTGAAAAGTGGAAAGGCGTCATTTTAACACAAAAGTTCCATTGAAGCTGAATTTCTGCCCACGAGCTGAGGAACGGGACCTGAATGAACCCACGGCCAGCTTCCTTACTGAGTCAGACACTAACTTTCCTGAGCCCAGTGCATCTTGTGAGGTGCTGGCCTGTGATCCCTGCGGCCGCCAGGCTCCCCTGCTCTTCTCCGAAGAGCAGCCCTTCTTCACCCATTTATTTCTGTGCTCTATGGCAAACAGTATTATTTAAGAAAAAACTAAGGTATAAAACTTGAAGATACGTACTTGTTACTTTTTTATTTTCTCAATTCTAGTAACTACTTATTCAAACACAGACTAAAAACCTGGCTATCAAAGCAACCATCAAAGAGGTCAAAATAAACACACCAACACAAAGAGGACAGAGATGTTGTTCACTTGGTTCTCAGAACATACAGAGCAGCGAGCGGTGTGCACTCAGCAATCCTGCTTGAGAGGATCACTAAGAAGACACTGGAGGACTCAAGGAGAACTCTCTGCATGCCAGGACTACACAGTAGAGCATCTGCTGACAGCATGTCAGCTCATGGCTCATTTCTTGCCTAGAGAATTTCAACCCTGGATAATTACATTTGGAAGACATTCTATTGTGGGAACGGTACACTTAAAACTATGCTAATCCTATGGCAGTCTGCAGACAAGAACTGTAGATTCCTACATACACTTACTGAAACATTAAGGGTACACACAGGCATTCCAGTATTCTCTGTTGCATCACACTGCACCATTTCAAACAGAGCCTCAGTTCCAAACTAAGACAGTCACAGCCATCACTTGACAGTTTCCAGTAGAAACTACCATTTGGTGGGAAAGGATAAAGAATATACATTCCTTGAATTTCTGTTATTTATTTTCAATAATACTGAGATTACTATATCTACTAACTATGAGTCTATGAGACAACCATTCTGCCTTGATAATTAATATCACAAATATAAGCCCATAGCACAGCTCACATAAGGTAAAAATTGTACATAAAATTGTATGTTTAGGAGAAAATAATTGTTTTATAAAATATAGATATCACTGACACAAAAATCAGAAGCTACCTAAAAAATAAATAATCACACTCAAAATTGTCTTTACCTCCACAAAAGCCACCAGAAGTGATTTCTTCTTCGAATATATCTGAGAAGCCCCTTCCTGCATTAAGCTTTGCCAGTCGACCGTCAATAAACTGAAATGTAAAAGTTTTAAATGTTAACTTGTCATGTTTTATAACATTAAAAACTATTTATAAATACATAAAAATGAGAGAAATGGGTAAAATAATAACTATGTCTCAAGCAGCCATAGGAATCATTCCACTAACAATTTACCTAAAAGAAAACAAGAAAATATATATAATTCTGTGTATAGATATTCATATGTAGTTTTAATAAACTTTCCTCATCTGGGCTGACAATGTTTCCTTCAATAGCCAAAGACCACCTAACAAAATCCCCAATTGCAGACATGAGAAGCCCTCTTTTGACTTGTTGGCCAGAGCTGTCCAAAAAACTTCCAGCCTATTGTTGTTGCCTTTCATTGTCTCCAAAGGTGGAAGGTAAGTCCTTACTGCTGAAGACACCATACACTTCAAAAACGAGGCACCACGGAATCTTCCAAAGGAGAGCACCAACCAGTCTTACCTAGCTGTGGTGTCTAGCACCCACATCAGCATGGCCCCAACCATTAGGTGCAGTAGTGGCACACCTGCCACCTGAACAGCAGCTCTCTAATGGTCAAGACTCACTCAGCGAAAGGGAAAGCAAGCCTAGCACTGGAAACCTAGCTAATTGCCAGTGATAGCACAGCCATAGTTATTGGAGGAGAATATATAACCACTAACTTACTAAACCAGCACAATGCCTAACAATAACCTATGAGCATTTGTCTTTATAACCACAGATAAGTATAGTCCTCACCCCTCATAAAGGAAACCTCTCTTTGCAACAGATGGAAATGACTACAGAAAATTACAACCAAACAAAATACAGAGTTGTGGAACCTAGTCCCAATGGATAATTCTACAAAACACTCCCACAACTATGGCTCAGGGAATGTTGCAGAAAAGCAGAAGATTTTAAGAGCCAGAGGATAAGTGAATTTGCTCTGAGACTGTGTCTGTTAGTAATGTCTGAGGCTACACCCATGAAGTCCATCAACACCCAAACATGTGGTAAAACAGTAACAATAGACATACCAAAAAGGATGGGGAAAAGCCCAAGCTCTAATTTTACACAAAGAACTACAGGCAACAAGTGAAACTGGGAGTGAGAGAGGTTGTGTCACCAAGGGAAGAGCACACCAATTGGCTGTTCAATGCCAAAACGTCAGCCTGAAAACACTCAGACAAGGGACATTCTAAACAGGGAGCCCATTTTTTTTTTTTTAGATTTATTTATCCTTATTTTTATTATTTATTTTTTTTCTTTCTTTCTTTTTTTCTTTCTTTTTTTTAATTTTTTTTATTATTATTTTTTTCTTTTTAGTTACATTTTGTTAACTCTGTGTCCCAGCTGTATCCCGCTCCCTCATTCCCTCCCCAACCCCACACTCCCTCCCTGGTCTCCTCCCTGCCCCTTTCCAAGTCCACTGATAGGGGAGGACCTCCTCCCCTTTCATCTGACCCTGTCAATCTACAGATTCAATGCAATTCCCATCAAAATACCAACTCAATTCTTTACAGACCTTGAAAAAAAGATTCTCAGCTTCATATGGAGAAACAAAACACCCAGAATCTCCAAAACGATCCTGTACAACAACAGATCATCTGGAGGTATCTCCATTCCCGATCTCAAGCTGTACTACAGGGCAACAGTAATAAAAACTGCATGGTACTGGCATAGAAACAGAAAGGAGGATCAATGGAATCGCATAGAAGACCCAGAAATAAACCCACACACCTATGAATACTCAATATTTGACAAAGAAGCCAAATCCATTCAATGGAAAAAAGACAGCATCTTCAACAAATGGTGCTGGACCAACTGGATGTCTACATGCAGAAAAATGAAAATAGATCCATATTTATCACCCTGCACAAAACTAAAGTCCAAGTGGATCAAGGACCTCAACATAAAACCAGATACTCTAAATCAGTTGGAAAAAAAAGTAGGTAACAGCCTAGAACTCATTGGCACAGGAGACAACTTCCTGAACAGAACACCAACAGCACAGGCTCTAAGAGCAACAATCAATAAATGGGACCTCATGAAACTGAAAAGCTTCTGTAAAGCAGGGAGCCCATTATATTCAGGAATATGTATGTATACATGTACGTGCATGCAGTAACTGACAAAAAGAGGCCACAGATATGAAGGAGAGTGGGGAGGGGTCTGTGGGGAGATTTAGAGGGAGGAGAGAAAAGGGAGAAATGCTGTAGTTATACCATAATCTCAAAAGTAAACACACACACACACACACACACACACAAATACGCACATGCATATTCTCAAAGGTAGTTTATCAGTTCAGTCACACATGCCTGCCAAAAGTTCTCACTGCACTGATGATCAAGTGCAAAAATAGTGGATATGTGCTTGCAGTTCAGTCAGTATCCTGATATCACTCTGATAATATCAATACTCACCAAAAACAAAAACAAAAGCCAAATTCTTTGTCTGACTATGATGCCCTTAAGCATAACCAAGTACCAAGAAATCTTACCATTTAATAATAAATAAAGTTTTCCTAACTTGTAGTATAATTGTTAGTTGAAGGTTCAGAATAAGGATGAACAGTTTAAATAACAAAGTAAATACATATTGCTATACATGAGTGGAGAAGTACCTCTATAGGCCCCTGGACATCCTTTTAAAGATAGAGTGACCCTGGATAGCACACGTATCTGTTCCAGTGAGGGCAGAGTAGAGAGGCCTTCAAGGATAGATGGCATTAAAACAAACAAGAAGACAATGCAGATGTTTACATGGCCATTGCTGGTTGAATATCAATAATATGTTAAATACTTATGCATTGCTGGAACCTGTTTATTTACCTTTGTTTGTTCATTTATACTTTGCTGTGTTAATTATGACAGTGAAAGGTCTCTAAGGTTTTCTCCATTTTCATGTGAGGACATATCATGAAAATTTTAAATGCTTTTTTGTAAATGGTAACACTGGGTTTTAATGTTCATTCTAAAATTAACCCTCACTAAAATTTTACTCAAAAATATAAATTTTGACTGAATTGAAATTAAGTAGTCTAGATCTCACACAGTATACAATTATGCTTTTAGCAGAGATAAAACAGGAAATTCATTGAGAACACTACACAAATATACTGTAGGTTTTCCCAGCTCTAATATATAACTTTCAAGAAAACCTGTCACAGGGAAAATTAGGGAACAGCAAATAAGCCAATATATGATGTTTGAAATGAAATGTAGTCACTTTTATAAAAAAAATCATAAATTGGTTTTCTTTTTCTTATTTCCTTTTATTTTTAAATCAAATGTGTAAAGTCTAAATAGAAAAATCTAAAATGGTAGTTTTGGCCTTTTTATATCTTAGGTTATCTCAAAATCTTTTGGTCCTTTAAGCAGAGAAAGGAGCCCTTTTTACGCCTTCCCCCATGCAGCTTTTCTGTGCTGAGGATGCTGAGTGTGCATGTGAAAGCCAACACCATAACTCTGCTTTGCTGGCTTTATAATTGTTGGCTACCTCTTACCTCTAAGATTCTGTTTTCCACATGCTGGGGAGGATGTGGCGAAAGGGGAACCCTCTTCCATCGCTGGTAGGAATGTAAACTTGTACAACCACTTTGAAAATCAATATGATGCTTTCTCAGACAACTAGGAATAGCGCTTCCTCAAGATCCAGCTATCCCACTCCTAGGCATCTATCAGAAATATGCTCAAGTACAGAACAAGGACATTTGCTCAATCACGTTCATAGCAGCTTTATTCGTAATAGCCAGAACCTGGAAACAACCCAGATGTCCCTCAACTTAGGAAGGGATACAGAAATTGTGGTACATCTACACAATGGAATACTACTCAGCAATTAAAAATAAGGAAATCATGAAATTTGCAGGCAAATGGTGGGAACTAGAAAAGGTCATCCTGAGTGAGGTATCCCAGAAGAAGAAAGACACACATGGTATATACTCACTTATAAGTGGATATTAGACATATAATATAAAATAAACATACTAAAATCTGTACACCTAAAGAAGCTAAGGTGATTAAGATGATCAATCCTCATTCAGAAAGGCAAATGGGATGGACATCAGAAGAGGAAGAAAACAGGGAGCAGGACAGGAGCCTATCATAGAGGGCCTCTGAAAGACTACCCAGCAGGGTATCAAAGCAGATACTAAGATTCATAGCCAAACTTTGTGCAGAGTGCAGGGAATCTTATGAAAGAAGGGGGAGATAGAAAGAACTGGAGGGGATAGGAGCTCCACAAGGAGAACAGAACCAAGAAATCTGTGCAAAAAGGTCTTTTATGAGACTGATACTCAAAGAAAGGACCATGCATGGAGATAACCTAGAACCCCTGCACAAATGTAGCCAACGGAAGCTCAGTATTCAAGTGGGTTCCCTAGTAAGGGGAACAGGGGTTATCTCTGACATGAACTCAGGGGCTGGTTTTTGATCACCTCCCCCTGAGCAGGGAAAAGCCTTATCAGGCCACAGAGGAAGACAATGCAGCTAGTCCTGATAAGACCTAATAGACTAGGGTCAGATGGAAGGGGAGGAGGATCTCTCCCATCAGTGGACTGGGGGAAGGGAATGGGAGGAGAAGAGGGAGGGAGGGTAGGATTGGGAAAGAAGGAGTGGGCTACAGCTGGGATACAAAGTGAATAAATTGTAATAAATTTTAAAAAATGTAAAGAATTAAAAAAAGATTCTGTTTTCCAACAATTAAACCTTACTGAGTTTTGTGAGAGCTAATTAATACAATACTCATTAAAAATGCTCAAAAATAAAGTCTGTTATCCCCTTTACCAGTGTGTTTCAATCTTAATTATGAGTTTTCTCGGAGCCAGACTATTATGTTGCCCATGTATGTATCTTCAATACCAGGATATGGCAAAAATGTCTGGCATACATTTATAATTACTCCTTTGGTTTGGTGCTAGTTGGAGCATGTAGTGTCTTACTCTGCTACTGAGCTATGCAAATGAACCCAGATACCCAGTTTAAATGGAATGCAGCTGAAGGGATAAAGAACATCCAAAAGATGTTAAATGTCATACATTTTTACTTGGCTTTAAAGGCAAAAATTACATCAATATACACTATCAACATTTTATCTAGAGATCAAAGTCAATAATGTGATGTTGTATACAATAAGTGATTAATTTGAAAATAAGAAAGTTAAAGACATGTAAAATTTCACTTGCACATATTTTAACACAGTGGTATAAATCAAATTAAAGTGATCTAATTCTCTGGACCAAGAATCATCTTTTAAAATACAGGGTGAAAAGAAAATGATGAACTTAAAGCAATAGATTACAGGCAAGGAGAACCAACAAAGGCATCGTTTTAAAGGACTTAATTTGTTCTAAAAGATTAAGCATGTAAGACTTTTTAAAAGGTTTTCCCTTTTGTTTATGGGACATAATCCATTTATTTTGTTAAATGAATGGAATAGTTTGAGTCAAAAAGAGAGAGAGAGAGAGAGAGAGAGATAAATTCCAAATCTATCTAGGGATTATGCACTTCTGAGCATGAGTAACTAGTTTATGTAAGTAAGCTAGTGAGTTGAGTCAACAGAAATCAATCACTGGGTAAAATGTCATGTACTATCACTAACTTTACAAACATCGTGTCAGTGGCAGTCAGACACTTCTCAAAGTACACAGAGTGAGTGGATGTTTTCACATACATATATAGACTATAAATACAGATATACAAATATTGGCACCAGGTATAGATGGAAAGAGGTATTAATGAAGAGGAGTGCTGAACATGACAGTTCTCCAAACTCCTCTATTAATGTACATTTCAATGACAGCTTTTCATTCTTCCCAACCTGATATGGCTTGTGGTCATCCCATTCTGCTATCTCTACACCCTTTCATAGTATGCAAGAGACAGAACAGTTTTAGGTACTGCTGCATACAATTTTGAACTAAAACAAAACACACACACACACAAAACAAAACAAACAAAAACCCAACTGATTTATGTTGAAAAAAGGAGTCCATAATATATTGTCTGAGTCAGAGTGATTATTTCAATTAGCAATCATGTTTTTTCAGATAACTGAAAGAGTTCTGAAAGAATTGTTTTTTTTTTGTTTTGCTTTGTTTTTTACTGCTAGTAATAAATGACAAGTAACATTGTCAATAGTAGTGACATACAGCATGAAGTAAGGAATGAGTAAATTTGCGATACAATTTGAAAGCTTGTTTTTAGATGACACACTGAACTCTATGATTTTTCAAAAAATAACTATGAAATGATAAATTAACATAGGGCTGAGGAATTAGCTTGGTGAGAAAAATGTTTTTAAAATTCTACACGCATGCACAAGTGTAAACACTGCACACACACATATACAAGCACACACACATACCGTCACCACTACTATCACCACTCTACCAATAACACAATTAAAAGAAGTTGGCTCCTGAGGACACCTTCTGAAGTTGACCTCTGGCCTCCACACACACCCTGCAAGCACACTCAGCCATGTATGCAGACTGTCATGTGCACTACATACATTCCTCAGGAAAAGTGGGACTATGTATAAGCTCAGGAAGTGTTTTCATCCTAAATCCTCAACAATGCCAAGAACCATAGTTTGTTAACACTCATGGCAAGACACAGTGAGGCAGGTTATGAGATAAACATTCTGAAGCAGCAAAAGACCTCCTTGCCCTTCTTTCGATGCGGATGACACTAAACCCTGTCTAAACATTTCTAATTTTCACACAGTTCTTTTAGAGGAAGCTGGTTCAGTGTAAAGGAATCATTGCTTTAAAGTCACTTCAGCAAATAGTACTATTCACAAAAATCAAACTTGAAAAAAAAGGTCAAAAATTTGCAAAAGAACAAAGTGGGTATTTGGGGAGATTTGGAGGGAGAAAAAAGGAGATATGATGTAATTATATTGTAATATAAAAAAAGAAATTCTAAAATATACTGAGTTTCAAAATACAATTAATTGGAAAACATAATACAGTTTAGAAAATAAACATCATAGCAAACTTTTTTTCCAAAAAAATATTTTTGAAAGTATTGTTCTGGTCAGATTTTCAGATTAAATTTGAAATAAAAAGTCAGCTGATGAGTTCTAAGAAATAAATGCATACTCTCTTTTACTGAACCCCCTACTTGGTGTATTTCCAGAACAAATCTAAAATCCAAAACAAGTTATCAACATTCCATTGCCTTTCAGGGTCTATTCAGGATAGAAATACTTAATTGTAACCTACCTATCAAAATTATAAGGATGCCAATAATTAGATTTCACTATTTTGATATTTAAAATAAAGCATTTCATTTTTTGGGGGAAAAAAAAAAAACCTCCTAAAAATCATTGTGCTAGAGATAGCAGTCAGTGGTGCAGTTATTTAGCAAGCGAAAGGTTTGAATAAGAATGCCCCCCATATGCTCATATATTTGAATGCTTAGTCACTAGGGTATAGAACTCTTTGGTAGGATTAGAAGCATTAGGAGGTGTGACCTTCTTGGAAGAAGTGTGTCATTGGGGTGAGTTTTGAGGTTTCAAAAGCCCATGCCAGGCCCATTCTCTGTCTCTGTGTCTCTGTCATCTCTCTCTCTCTCTCTCTGTCTTTCTCTCCCTATGGAGAGATGTATTTCTGGGCTACTTAGTGTTCCAGTGCCTTGTGCATTCTCCCATGCTTCCCGCCATGCCCATAATGGACTACATCTCTGAAACTGTAAGCAAGATCTCAATAAAATGGTTTCTTTTGTAAGAATTGTCTCTTCACAGCAAAAGAACAGTGACTAAGACAACAGACCAAGGAGAAAGCAAGACGTGTTTACTGGTGCTGATGTGTCCAATCTGGTTCTGAAGCTGAGCTGAAGACACTGAAGCCTCACAGCAAACAAATCCACACACCCAAATTCCTTTGCCCTGGAAGAAAATTACCATCCTTGACATTTTCACCTCCTATTAGAACTTCTTTGCAGGTCCCTTGCACGTACTAGGATTACTAATCTAGCAAAATTTAAGCCGTGAGAGCTGGAAAAAAATAACATGTCAAATGAATCAAAAGTCCTTAGTAGTCAAAAACTTTAAATAAATAAAAGTTGGTTATGTGAAAAAGAAAAAAAAATGTACGCATGAACCCAACCACCAACTCTTGGATGAACAATGGTGCCCTGCCTGCAAGATAAGCTAGTAAAATGGTGGCTTATGGGAATAACCAGCCAAGATTGATTCCATGCCCAGCGCTGCTTGGGTGACCAAGAACCTGAGACTAAACAGCCTAGGGACCTAGTGAAAAACTAGTTACTACTGTTATTAAAAAAAAGAAAAGAAAAGAAAAGAAAAGTAGTAATAAAATGACTGAGATCAACATTAAGTTCCAGTCATAGATCAGCCATGCTCAGCCATCACCCAGAGAAGCTTCCCGCTGCAGCAGATGGGAACAAATACAGAGACCCAAATATTATACAGACAGTGAGAGACTGAGAGATGTTGCAATACTCAGCCCTAAATGAGACACCTCCATCAAACACCTCCCCTACAGCTCAGGGAACCCTACAGAAGAGAAGGCAGAAAGAGTGTAAAAGGCAGATGGGATGGAAGGCACCTAGAAAACAAGGTTCTCTAATGGAACACGACTAAAACTCACGCACTCAGAGATTGAGGTGCCAGACACAGGGCCTGCGATGGTCTGCACCAGGTCTTCTGAGCATATATTATGGCTTCTAGTTTAGTGTTTTTATGAAATTCTTGAGTGTGAACATGAATGGGTTTCTGATTCTTATGCCTTCTCTTGGGCTCTTTTCCTTCTTTTGGTTTGTATCATTCAACTTTGATGCGAGAGCTTGTTTTATCTTGTATTTGTATAAACTGAGTGTATAATCACTGTAAGGTAAGCTGAGAGGAAAGTTTCCACTATAGACACAAGGAACAGTACAGCCCGAAGCATCTGGAATAGTCCAGCACAGAGAGAGAGAGAGAGAGCCAGCAGGCTGGACAGGGGCATGAGAGGAAGTGAGGGACAAGAAAGATAGGTAAAGAGAGTTGGGGCAAAGGAGATCAAGAAAGAGGGGCAAGAGGGAGGGACCATGAGAGGACAATAAGTAAGTAAGTAAGTAAGTAAGTAAGTAAGTAAGTAAGTAAGTAAGTAAGTAAGTAAGTAAGTAAGTAAATAAATAAATAAAATGAGAGAAAACAGAAATGAGCATAGTCAAAATACCAGGATTATAAAAGAATGAGAAACTAGGAAAAGCGAAGCCCATGGCTGGAGAAGTTTAGGGTAGAGGGTGAGGTGAGGAGAGCTGGGAAGAGACACAGATACTTGTGATGTTGAGAAAAACTAGAGGCCAACATGTGCTAATCGGCACCACATACTATTTGGCTCTTCTAACAGTGGTAAAGAAATGGCTCCTTTGGCAGGGGGAAACAGGTGACAGAATTTGGGGGTGTGGAACTTCCTTTGAACTGGACAACATTTTACTTTTTTATAATTTATCATCTCTTAGAAGCCTGTTCTTTTTTTAACGCGAGACAGAAAGGAATGTATTCAGATAGAAGGGGAGGTGGAAAGAACTGGGAGGAGTAGAGGGAGGAGATACCAGGATAGATTATTTGAGAAAAGAATCTATTTTCAATAAAAGGAAAAAAAAAAAAAGAAAAATATATACTAAAAGCTTAGGTCTGGAGAGATGGCTCCGTAATTAAGTTCACTTGCTGTTTTTCTAGAGGACCTGCATTCCCAGCATTCACATGGTGGCTCACAGACACAATTCCCATCCCAGGAGCTCTGATGCCCTCTTCTGAACTCCATGGGCACCAGGCACATACATGGTACACATAAAGATGTGCAGGCAAAACACTCACACACAGAAAATAAACTGCCGTCTTTCTGTATCAGGCTTTGGAATAAATGTTAACAGTAGTGCATCTTAAATATTTCTTTTTATAAATGGTTAGTAAACATTGACAGGTTACTGACAATGACAATAACATGTTACAACAAGTTAAGTTAAAATAACAGATATTTGGAGATACCACTAAATAGTATATGGTAATTTAGTACCTGCACTAACACAGGGGACAAAGCAGGGCAGCTTAGAGCCCAAAGCAAGAAAATTTAAAATGTGGAAAAACAGGATGGGAAAAAAAAAAAAAGGAAAAAACAGGATGACTTCTTCTGTTTATGATATTAAAAAGCTAGGGTAATGAAGTCACTGTAGCATTCCAATTCTAAACTAGATTACTATGGCATAATGAGTGGTCAACTTTAGAAAAGGCTTACAATTTACTATCATAACTAATAACTTAAAAGAACAGTTATTGGACAACCAAGCTACCTCCAAAATGCATATGGCAGCTGACAGGCAATTCAACAGTCTCCAGAGTTTAGTTTGTGGAGCTTCATGTTAACTACAGTGTGAGTAACCAGTTCACTCACTCATTTAAGAGCTACCCAAATGAGTGTTTACTATAGCTGCTTGCACTCTGCCCGATGTATGCTATACATTACTGAACGGATTAGGTAGAACCCTTCTAATGTTTAATCCAGGGAGTAAGAGAAAAGAGAAGAGAAGAAACACAGCAGTGAGTTGCTTAAAGAAAACAGAGACTGGAGAGGCTGGGGGTAAAGAAGTGTGAATGTCAGGAGCTGGGTGGTCAAGGTAGGAGATCTGAGCCAAGACAAGAGCACTAGAAAATTTTCTGGGGGGAGGTGGATTTCAGACGGTTAACTGCAAGAGTAAATAAGCATGCTGCAGGGAGGACAGGAAGGTTCTCAGGGGCAGGCTGAGGCTCCAGCTATCGGAAGAGCAAGCCTCATGCCACTCATGCAAGTCAAACAGGGTCAGAATATTTCTAAACTATTCTCTTGTTCCCTGATCTATGCATTCTTTTCTTTCTACTTCAACGCCAGACATTTCCCCACTCCTTAGAGTCAAGGCAAATGATTGTGCTTCCTAATTTCACATACAAAAAAAGATATAGTAGAGAAAGAAAGTGTATTCAGGAGAGGAGAAGAGTTGCTACTTTATCCCCTGATCTCACTTCTCTATGTCCACCTCTGTTGCTCCTTACAGAGAAATGCAGAGGTCCACCATCTCCACCTCCACACCAGCAGAGCCTCACTGTGGTTGTAGGCCTAGTACTCAGCTCTTTATTTGGTTAATGCCATGAACATCTGACAGTTTAATCTCCACTCCTCCATGAAATTCCTTAGCAAGCTTGCTCTCCTGATTTCTGCCCTACCTCACTGCTAACCTGCTCTCACTCCCATGGCCTCCTTTGCTACTTTCCCATGCTTTGACCTCTGCTCATGTCACTTGGCTGCCAATCTGATGGCTATAAAAGCACTGATGAACCCCATTTATCTTCAGTCCAATTTTCTCCTGTGCCTTGCTTATCTGTTTGCCTACTCAATATCTTACATTGAATTTTGCATTTCTAAAACATAATTATTATAAGAACCTTTTTAGCCACAATCTGGCCCAGATAACTAGCACCTGTCCATTTTCTCGACTCAGAAAGAATACAATTATGTTGCTTGAATATTTAATATTAAGTCTTTTGGAACATTGGCTGGCCTCCTCATCAAAAAAGATATTTCATCTGGCCAGGTCTCTCTATGAAGTCCACTGTCTGTTCCCCATTACTATCTGTTCTCAGCTGGATTACACTGATTCAGCAGCCTGAATCTCTTTGTGCTTCTGCCTTTGGTTACTCCACAGGAGCGCACTGCTTAGATACCACATTCTGCTGAGGTACGTTCAGACCACACCATTTTATGTGATACAGACACAGACATGGGTGTGCATATAAGCATGTGTACATACCTACCATCCTTGCTTCTGCTTGTACATTTTCTCTGTCTTGCCCTGCTCTGTTTATTTTTCCACAGTACTTTTAACCCTTTTTTTTTTCCAGAGCTGAAAACCCAGGGCCTTGTGCTTGCTAATCGAGCACTCTACCACTGAGCTAAATCCCCAACCCCAGTACTTTCAACTTAAAAGCTCTACATATTTACTAATTTTGTCCGCCCCCTCTCCTCTTAGGAATGAAAGAGGTTTGTCCCTCTTTGGCTCTCTGGGACATACCACCCAGAACACAGCCTCCCCTACAGTGAACATTCAGATACACCGTGGGATGGTAGAATAAAGAGAGAAGACTTAACTGTCTCTAGGAGTACAGCACACTTACTTGTCAACTTCCTTAGAAATTGGCTTTAAAGGTGGCATCTGAATTAGTAATTTTGAAGGTAAGATTCAATAACTAGCCTATTTCAGACTCTCTAGGAATCTTGATGGAGGAGGACTGACTGCACATTTTGAGGAACACATTTTTGAGTAATCAGCTGGCAAAGGATGTTAAAATATATCTTTTGTCTTAGTACACTACTTGCCCTGTGATTGCTTCTGCACCCAAGTAGGTATCTTCCCCATTTGCTGTTTTCTTCTTTTTAACACTGTAGAATACCTTGCCTGGTGCCGTTACTGTCTCTCCTGCATTCACATGTCGAGTGTCATCTAATGCTGTGAGTGTAAGGACTCGTCAATGCTAGTCACGTATGTGTAGCTCTTAGCTGCACATCACATACCAGAAATAGCTACCATGACAAAGATCAATAAGGAACATGGAGATTTATAACAATTCATTATTTAGGTTAAAAGCTTTTTAAAAATCTCTCCAAACCTCTAGTTAACATAAAAGAAAACTATCTGGCCTCTGACCCATTCCTTTTATCCAACAGCTTACCCAGTCAGTGAAAGAGCTAAGAATCTTGCAGACTTTCTATTTCAAAGCATTACCGAACATGTGACAGAACAAGAAACTGCAGGCATCCCCAATTCATAATACTATAGCAATTTTGATGAGTTTTATTATATTAAACGTCACACATTTCTTATATACTTAAATTGCCAGAATATTTTAGCCTATTCCATATAGTAGGTAGTTACTCCACAAACATTAGTTTATTGCTTACTGCTAAATACATATTATATATTAGATATTAGGATATAGAAGTACTGAATACATAAACCACAATCCATATCATTAAAGTCTATAACTCAAAAAAGTCAAACAAAAGAAGAAATGTTATATGGCACAAATCCAAAAATCCTGAGAGGAGATGATTTATGAAAGGATGAGAAGCCCAAACAAGAAAGAGACACTAGCTAAGCCTCAAGACTAATCTGGGAAATATCAGCCAAAGAGAGTAGACTTAAAGCCAAACAGACAACAAGAGGCACACAGGCATTATTTCATCAGCCGGTTATTCTTACAGGGAAAATAAACATCCATGGCTTCTTAGCCCACTGCTTATAACTCACGGTCCTAACTACCCACAAATCATTTAATTGCCAGAGTTTGGCTCTATGACCCCAGAAGTGGAGGCAGATTATATACAGTTATCTTGAATATTAAAGGAGATTAAAAGAGACATTCAGAGGGCACCCACTCTAAAGTATGTCTTTAACAAAGCTTATTTTATTTACTTATATGTAGTAATTTATTCCCTCGGTATGTTAATCCTCTTTAGTAACTCAGGCTCAGAAGCATGAAGGCATGACATAACTGTCACAGCATACATGCCAAATATCTCAGTATGGCTGGAGCCAGAGTATTTGGCAAAACATGAGGCAAAAACCCAAAAATAAATAAACAAATAAACAAATAAATAAAATTTAAAAAAGCCCAAAAAGTATGAGTCTCTGGGAAGTTCCCTGTGTTCAAATTTTCTTGTTCTGTTGCTCTCCTTGTGGAGTTCCTGTCCTCTCCAGCTCTTACTATTTCCCACTTCTTACATAAGATTCCATTCACTCTGCCAACAGTTGGCCATCAGGCTCAGCATCTGCTTTGATAGTCTGCAGGGCAGAGCCTTTCAGAGGCCCTCTGTGGTAGGTTCCTAGTTTGATTCCTGTTTACTTCTTCTGGCTTTCAGAGGCCCTCTGTAGCAGGTTCCTAGGTTGTTTCCTGTTTTCTTCTTCTTCTAATGTCCATCCTCTTTGCCTTTCAGGATGGGGATTGAACATTTTGGTTAGGGTCCAACCAAGGACTATTCATGGAGATAACCTAGAACCCCTTCACAGATGTAGCCCATGGCAGTTCAGTGTCCAAGTGGGTTACCTAGTAATGGGAAGAGGGACTGCCTCTGACATAATCTGATTGGCCTGCTCTTTGATCACCTCTCCCTGAGGGGAGAGCAGCCTTACCAGGCCACAGAAGAGGACAATGCAGCCACTTTTGATGAGAACTGATAGACTAAGATCAGAAAGGAGAGGAGAATCTCCCCTATCAGTGGATTTGGGGATGGGCATGCATGCAGAAAGGGGAGGGAGGGTGGGATCGGGAGGGAAGGTGGGGGGGCTTATGGGGGAATACAAAATTAATAAAGTGTAATTAATAAAAAATGAAAAAAGTTAAAAAAAAGCCCAAAAAGAAAAACAAACACTTTGTGTTTTATGTGGTAACTTGACACTTTAGGCTTGAACTATACTTTAGACAAAAAAAAAAAAAAAAAGTACCAAAAGACATAAATATAGGAAAGAGATAAACACAATAAATGAATATCCTTCCAACTGTAACAGTAATAATTTGATAGAATTATTATATTACTCAAAGGTAGAATGACTATTTTGGGGGGATTGGATGGTCACAAGACTTTTTTTGTCCTAAAGCAATTAATTACATATTTATTTAGGGCATATTCTCTATGATTTTGTTCCCCCTTAGATGAAGTTTTCTTTATTGAAATAGTAATATTCTATACTAAAAAAAATTACCATTTATTCTTATGATGGTTAACATAGTAGTTTATTAATATTTTAGATTTGAATTCACCGTATATGTAAATAAGTGATATGGATAAATTTTCCTCTGACTTACTTAGCATTGACCACAGGTAACATTCTGTACAAGAAACTCCAGACAAACACTTGGACACAAAGCAAGTTTCAACAAATACAGAAAACTGAAATAACTGTATGCATCCTATCTGACTACAATGAATTGAAGCTGGATATCAACAACAACAGAAACCACAGAAAGCTTACAGCTTCCTGGAAACTGAAGGACTCTCTACCAGATTAAAAAAAAATGTGTCAAGATAGAAATAAATAAAAAAACTAAGACTTTCTAGAATGCAATGAAATGAATATATGTTATACCCAAACTTATAAGACACAACTAAAATGGTACTAAAAGGAAAGGTCATAGCACTAATTGCCTACATGAAAAAATTGGAGAGATCTCATACTAGCAACTTAACAGTACACTTGCAAGCTCTTGGACAAAAAGAAATAAGTACACCCAAGAAATAATCAAACCGAGGGATGAAATCAATAAAATAAAAAGAAAAATAACAATACAGAAAATCAATGAAACAAAGCGTTGGTTCTTTGAGAAAATCAACATGATAGACAAACCCTTAACTCAAAATAACTAAAAGGCAGAGAGAGAATATCCAAATTAACAAAATCAGAAACAAAAATGGGGGTATAACAGACTCCAAGGAAATCTAGAGAATCATAACATACTCCACAAAACTGAAAATTCTAAAAAACAATTTTCACAATAGATATCACTTATCAGAGTTAAATCACGACCAGATACACAATTTAAATAACCACAAAGGAAATAGAAGCAGTCATTAACATTTTCCCATCCAAAATAAAAATGCCTAGGACCAGAAAGTTTTAAGGCAGAATTTACCAGTCTTTCAAAGAGTTATCAACAATACTCCTCAAGTTATCCACAAAACAGAAACAGAAGAAACATTGCTCAGTTCATTTTATCAGGCCACAGTCACCCTATACACAAATCACACAAAGATTCAAAAAAGAAAGAAAATAACAGACCAATTTCTATTATGATCAAAGATGTGAAAATACTCAATAAAATTCTGGCAAACTAAATCCACAAATACATTAAAAACATCATACACCATGATCAAGTAGGTTTCATCTCAGAGATGCAAGGATGGTCCAATATATGCAAGTAAATAAATGTAATCCAACATACAAACAGACTGAAAGGCGAAAACCACATGATCATCTCATTAAAGCAAAAAAGGCCTTTGACAAAATCTAACACCCCTTCATGATAAAAGTCTAGAAAGCTTAGGGATACAAGGGACACAAACAAACATAATAAAGGTTGTTTACAGAAAGCCTATAGCCAACTTCAAATTAAATGGAGAGGAACTCAAATTTAAAAAAAAAATTCATTAAAATCAGGAATAAAACAAGTTTGTGGACTATCTCCATATTTACTCAATATAGTACTTGAAGTTTTACCTAGAGCAATAAGACAACTGAAGGAGATCAGGGGAATACAAACTGATTGGAAGAAGTCAAAGTATCATTTTTTATTATATTATTTTTGGCAGATGATGAGATAGTATACAAAAGTGACACTAAAATTTCCACCAGGGAACTCCAACAGCTGATAAGCACTTAGAGTGAAGTGGTTGGACACAAGGATGACTCAAAAAATTTAGTATCCCTCCTCTATACAAATGACAAATGGACTGAGAAAGAGAACATAGAGGAAACACCTTTCATAATAGCCTCAAATAATATGATATCTTGGGTAACTGTTACCAAGCAAGAAAGAGACTTATACAAAAAGAAAAGAAACAAACAAACAACCAAAAAATATACTTCGTCTTTTAAGAAAAAAATTCAAGAAGATATAAGAAGATGGAAATATCTCCTATGTTCATGGATTGGTAGAATTCACTTAGTAAAAATAGTCATCTTACCCAAAGAACTTTACAGATTTAATTCCAACACAATATTTTTCACAGAACTTGAAAGGATAATTCTCAACTTGATATGGAAAAAAAATCCAGAAGAGCTAAAACAATTCAGAACAATAAAAGAACTGCTGGAGTTATCAGCATCCCTGATTTCAAGTTGCACCACAGAGCTATAGTAATAAAAACTACATGGTACTGGCACACCAATCAATGGAATCAAATTTTAGACCCAGGTATAAAGCCACACACCTATGGACACCTGATTGTAGATAAAGAAGCCACAAATACACACTGGAAAATAGAGAGCATTCAATGAACGGTGCTGGATATCTGCATGTAGAATGAAAATAGATCCACAGTTATCACCCTGCACAAAACGCAAGTTCATGTGGATAAAAGACTCCAAGATAAAATCAGACATACTGAACCTAACAGAAGAGAAAGTGGGAGAAATTAGTCTTTAAGTGCATTGGCACAGATAATGACTTTCTGAACAGAACACTGATAGGCATGGACACTGGTATTAATAATTAATACATAGAACCTCATGAAACTGAACAGCTTCTATAAGATAAAGGACACCAGGCCACAGAGGAAGACAATGCAGCTAGTCCTGATGAGAACGGATAGGCTAGGGTCAGATGGAAAAGGAGGAGGACCTCCCCTATCAGTGGACTTGGGGAGGGCCAAGGGAGAAGAAGATGGAGGGAGAGTGGGATTGGGAGGGGATGAGGGTGGGGGCTACAGCTGGGATACAAAGTGAATAAATTATAATTAATGAAAAGGAAAAATCAGTAGAATTTGAAAAGGTTTTTTACTAACTCTACATCCAATAGAGGTCTAATATCCAAAATATATAAAGAAATCAAGAAAGTAGATATTAAAACCCCAAATGATCCAATTTAAAAATTGGGTACAGATCTAAACAGAAAATTCTCAACAGAGAAATCTCAAGGAGCTTAAGAACACTTAAAGAAATATTCAACATCCTTAGCTCTCAGGAAAATTCAAATCAAAACTACTTTGAGATTCTATCTTACATCTGTGGGAATGACTAAGTCAATTAACACAAGTGAAAGCTCATGCTGGTGAGCATATGGAGCAAGGGAGCACTCCTCCATCACTGTGGAGGATTCAACCTTGTACATCCACTAGGGAAATCTAAACGGCAGTTTCTCAGAAAATTGGGAATCAATCTACCTCAAGATCCAGCTATACCAATCTTGGGCATATAGCCAAAGGACACTCCATCCTACCACAAGGATAATTGTTCAACCTTTTTCACTGTGGCTTTATTCATAATATCAAGTGGAAGTAACCTATATGTCCCTGAGTGAAGTAACCCAGACCCCAAAAAACAAATAAGATATACATTCACTGATAAGTCGAAATTATCCATTAAGTAAACAATAACCAAGCTACAATCTGTAGACCTAGAGAAGTTAGGTAAAGGAAAGGGCTCTAGGGGGGATGGAAGGATCTCCTTGGAAAGGAAAATAGATGTGCAGGTGAACTGAGAACAGGTGGGGGATGGTGTGGGGGCATGAGAATGAGGGAAAGGTACTATGAAGGGAGAGAGTGAGGAGGGACAGTTGGGATTGGGGACAATGGAGGAGTAGTGTGAAAATGTAGTGCAGTGGAAACTTCCAGCAATTTATAAGGGTGATCCTAGTAAGACCTCCTAGTAATGGGGGTCTGAATATGCCATCCCTGGTAGCCAGGCATGTCTCCAAGTGGCAGCACTAGCTGCATTTGTCTGAGTTGTTGACTGGGGCAGTCAGATATCCCAACAACCCAGGCTGATGCAAGGACAGAGGTTCCTCTTGACAAACTGATAGAGGGACCCCATTACCTAAGACAACATCCATACAGCTCATTGAACATAACTATGAATAACATAGTGAAGTTAGCTGCTGCCTGCATGGAGCCTTCACACCTACATTCTAGTCTATTTGAAATAAGAAGGTACTCTAAAGGTCTTCTTCAGGCTACACAAAGAAAAAATGTGAACACAAACCCTGTCACTAAGCCTTCTGACCTATATTCTGTCTTGCCTGCAAGATGTATGGGGCAATGGTGGTACAGAGCTTATGGGTGTGGCCAAACAATGTTTAGTTTAACTTGAATCCATACTGCTAGAGAGAGCTCATGTCAGACACTGCCAGGAACAGGAGACTGAATAGCCCAGAGACATAGGGTAGAACCAAACAAAAGTTAATCAACCAATGAACGAAATGATTTCTAATGACATTCTGTTATACTAGTAGATTGATGCCTTGTCCAGCTGTCATTAGAGAGGCTGCCTCTGGCAACAAATGGGAGTAGGTGCAGAGATCCATAGACACAGATTATGCAGAGAGAGAGAGAGAGAGAGAGAGAGAGAGAGAGAGAGAGAAAATCTAAATTATAAGACTCCATTGGTTCCCTCCCCTCAGAGCTACTGGAATCCCACAGAAGGGGGCAAGGAAAGATTGCTGGAATCAGTGGGGATGGAGGACACCAGGAGAACAGGGACCACTGAATAAACTAATAAAGGCACCTATGGGCTAAAAGAGACTAAACTGGCAAGCACAGGACATGCATGAGTATGTACCAGGTCCTTTTCGTACTTGTTATGGCTGTTAGCTTAGTGTTTTTGTGATACTCCTAACTGAGGGAACAGACATGTCTGCTCTTGGGACTCTTCCTCCTATTGGGTTCCCTTGTCCAGCCTGCCTCAGTGTAAGGGATTTTGCCTTGTCTTATTGTTTTCTGTCTTGTTTTGTCTACTGGAGGTCTACTCATTTCTGAAGGGAGATAGAGGGTCAGTGGATCCACGGGAGAGGAAATGTGGGAGAAGTGGGGGGAGGGAAAACTGTAGTTAAGATGCATTATATGAGAGATGAATCCATTTGAGAGAGAGAAATAGCCAGGTGTGGTGATATATACCTTTAATCTGAGCACTAGGGAGGCAGAGGTAGTCAGGTCGATCAGTTCAAGGCCAGCCTGATCTACAAAGGAAGGTCCAGGAAAGCTAGGACTACAAAGAGAAACCCTGTCTCAAAAAAAAAAAAAAAGAAGGAAGGAAGGAAGGAAGGAAGGAAGGAAGGAAGGAAGGAAGGAAGGAAGGAAGGAAGGGAAGAGGAAAAAAAGAAAAGAAAACTGATATAGAAAATATAGAAAATTAGAACTGTCTACAAAAAGGCACAAACATGAATGTTAACTTTGATTCGGTGTTTCCCACCAACAAGCGCTGGCAATTCTCCTTCACGAACACCCAATTCCGTCTGTCCTGTTTCACGCCTTCTTTGCTACTCTTGTCTACTTCTCTCTAGGAAAACTAACAATCCTCTAAAATAAAAGATCTTCTGGAGGTATCTCCATCCCTGATCTTAAGCTGTACTACAGAGCAACAGTAATAAAAACTGCAGTACTGGCATAGAAACAGAATGGTGGATCAATGGAACCGAACAGAAGAACCAGAAATAAACCCACACACTTACGGACACCTGATCTTTGACAAAGATGCCAAAACCATACAATGGAAAAAAGATAGCATATTCAAAAAATGGTGCTAGTCTAACTGGATGTGTACATGTAGAAAAATGCAATTAGATCCATACTTATCATCCTGCACAAAAATAAAGTCCAAGTGGATCAAAGACCTCAACATAAAACCAGACACATTAAATCGGTTAGAAGAAAAAGTGACAAAGACCCTAGAACTCAGTGATGAAGGAGACAACTTCCTGAACAGAACACCAACAGCACAGGCTCTAAGAGCAACAATCAATAAATGGGACCTCATGAAATTGAAAAGTTTCTGTAAAGCAAAGGACACTGTCATCAAAACAAAACGACTGCCTACAGATTGGGAAAGAATCTTCACCAACCCTTTATCTGACAGAGGGCTAATATCCAGTATATATAAAGAACTAAACAAGCTGAAAAGCAACAAACCAAGTACTGCACTTAAAAAATGGGGAACAGAGCTAAAGAGAGAATTCTCTGTAGAGGAATATCGAATGGCAGAGAAACACTTAAAGAAATGCTAAATGACATTAGCCATTAGGGAAATGCAAAGAAAACGACCCTGAGATTTCACCTTACACCCATCAGAATGGCCAAGATGAAAAACTCAAGTGACACACATGCTGGATAGGCTGTGGAGAAAGGGGAACCCTCCTCCACTGCTGGTGGGAATGTAAACTTGTACAACCACTTTGGAAATCAATCTGGAGCTTTCTCAGACAACTAGGAAAAGCGCTTCCTCAAGATCCAGCCATACCACTCCTAGGCATATATCCAAAAGGGGCTTAAGCACACAATAAGGACATTTGTTCAACCATGTTTGTAGCAGCTTTATTTGTAATATCCAGAAGCTGGAAACAGCCTATATGCCCCTCAACTGAAGAATGGATACAGAAATTGTGGTACATCTACACAATGGAGTATTACTCTGCAATGAAAAATAAGGAAATCATGAAATTTGCAAGTAAATGATAGGAACTGGAAAGGATCATCCTAAGTGAGCTGTCCCAGAAGCAGAAAAACACACACGGTATATACTCACTCACATAGACATATAACATAGGATAAACCTACTAAAATCTGTACATCTAAAGAAACTAATCAAAAGAGAGGACCCTGACTAAAATGCTCAATCCCCACCCCAAAAGGCAAAGAGGAAGGACATCAGAAGAAGAAGAAAACAGGAAACAAGCTAGGAACCTGCCACAGAGGGCCTCTGAAAGGCTCTGCCCTGCAGACTATCAAAGCAGATGCTGAGACTTATGGGCAACCTTTGGGCAGAGTGTAGGGAATCTTATGAAAGAAGTGGGAAATAGTAAGATCTGGAAAGATAGGAACTCCACACGGAGAGCAGAAAATTTGAACACAGGGGTCTTCCCAGAGACTCATACTCCAACCAAGTACCAGGCATGGAGATAACCTAGAACCCCTGCACAGATGTAGCCCATGGCAGCTTAGTGTCCAAGTGGGTTACATAGTAATGGGAAGAGGGACTGCCTCTGACATAATCTGATTGGCCTGCTCTTTGATCACCTCCCCTGAGTGGGGAGCAGCCTTACCAGGCCACAGAAGATGACAATGCAGCCACTCCGGATGAGACCTGATAGATTAAGATCAGAAGGAAGGAGAGGAGGACATCCCCTATCAGTGGACTTGGGGAGGGGCATGCCTGAAGAAAGGGGAGGGAGGGTGGGACCAGGAGGGGAGGAAGGGGGGGCTTGTGGAGGGATACAAAGTGAATAAAGTGTAATTAATAAAAAGAAAAAAAAACAGAAGGAAACTATGATGGCTTCACAAAGTGCTGATATCCCTGTTGCGCCTGACCTGTTTAATGGAGCATTTTGGGAATCTATAAAATATAAATCAGATTCAATCATGTCCGGATAAAACTTCCTAATAACATATTGTTACATGAGTATATGTTATATACACCCCTTATGCCATCAGAGCCCTTTTATCTTCTTTATGCTCTACACAGACCATCTATATAGAGCAACATTCCTTCTTATCAGAGCGAACTTCGGTCTAATCCTAAGAATTGCAAGACTCTTTCTCTCTTCCACAATTTTTTTAATAGCACTCTCTCTACCTTCCTCCTTTCATATCATATGTATTTCTTTCAACTTAGCTAAAGCATCTCAGTAATATATTTTCTGACCAATAAATTCAAACTGGCTAACTAGTCAGTATCTGATATCCTCTGATTTCCATTTACTATATATTTTTCATGTCTTCTGGTTGCTAGCTATTCTATCACTGAAACTGTCAGCTCTATGAAAGTAGTTGAAATTCAGTGTTTGAAGTGATACTTCCTTAAAGAATAAATGATCAATATATTCTGATCACAAGGGTAAAACACTGGCATAGAAAAAAATAGTGCAGATTTAGTGATATAGCGGTACAACTTCACAAAGATGAAGGCAGGTATGTAAAAGCGACAAATTATAGCAACATAGGATAAATGCTATTACTAATATAAAGCCAACATTGGTGACAAAATGCAGCATGTGCAAAACAACATATTGTGAAAAATGTATATAAATGAAGATTTGATGTAAGTAGATATTGACTTGGCATAGCAATATGAGAGACTGGGAAAAGTTTGAGACCAAGAAGCTTTTACAATGTGATACTCAGGAAATGTGATCTCTTATCTTGAGAAGCTGTGATGGCGTTTTTGGTTGTCAACTTGACTACATCTAGAATTAACTAAAACTTAAGTGGCTGGGTGAGGGATTTATTTATTTTTCTTAATTGAAGCATTTGAAGTGGAAAAAAACAATTTCAACTCAGATTTTTTTTTTTTTTTGGTAGAAAGAGTCACATTTAATCTGAACCACACCTTCTGGTGGCAGCCTATTAAAAAAGGACACGAGTCTTTCAGAGGCCCTCTGCGGTAGGCTCCTGTCCTGTCACTTGTTTTCTCCTATGTCCAGTGCACATCCCATCTGTCTTTCTAAGTGAGGATTGATAATCTTACCCCGTGTCCGCTCTCTTGATTATCTTCTTTAGGTGTATAGATTTCATTATGTTTATCATATCTTATAGATCTATATAAGTGAGTATATTCCATGTTTGTCTTTCTCCTTCTGGGATATTTCACTCAGAATGATCTTTTCTAGATCCCACCATTTGCCTGCAAATTTCATGATTTCCTCATTTTTGATTGCTGAATAGTAGTCCATTGTATAAAAATAACACAATTTCTGTATCCATTCCTCCATTGATGGACATCTCGGTTGTTTCCAGACTCTACCTATCAGTGTATCAAGCCAGATACTAAGACTCATAACCAAACTTTTGGCAGAGTGCAGGGAATCATATGAAAGAAGGGGGAGTTAGTATGCTGTGGAGAGGATAGGACCTCCACAAGGACCAAATATATCTGGGCACAGGGGTCTATTCTGAGACTGATACTCCACCAAGGACCATGTATGGAAATAACCTAGAACCTCTGCTTAGATGTAGCCCGTGGTAGCTTAGTAATCAATTGGTTTTTCCTAGTAAGGGGAACAGGGACTATTTCTGACAGGAACTCAATGGCATGCTCTTTGACCTCCCCACCCCCCAAGGGAGGAGCAGTCCTGCTAGGCCACAGAGGAGGACTTTGCATCCAGTCCTGAAGATACCTGATAAAACAGGGTCAGATGAAAGGGGAGGAGGTCCTCCCCAGTCAGTGGACTTGGAAAGGGGCAGGGAGGAGATGAGGGAGAGAGGGTGGGATTGGGAGGGAATGAGGGAGTGGGATACAGCATTAATAAAATGTAACTAATAATAAAAAGAAAAAGAAAAAAAATTAAAAAAAGGACACGAAAGAAGGAAACTGCTCTCTTTGCCTGCTTTCTCCCCTTCTCACTGGTAAGTCCATTCCTTTATAAGCACTAGAGCCTACTTCTTTGAAATTCTGGTATATTCTGAAGAACAGTTGAGCTATGCAGCTTCAATTGAATAACTACAGAATTCTTAAACTTTCCATTGGTAGAAAGACATTGTTGGATTATATGGACCACAACCTACAAGCTATTCTTATAAAGACCCTTATAGATAGACAGACTGACTGACTGACAGATATGGATAGACTTTCATCTATAATTTCTGTTCCTCTAAAGAACCACGGCTAATACGGAAGGTATTAACAGTGAGATAGGCATGTTCCTAGACAAAGGATGGGTGGTGGGTTCACTTTTGGCTTTGTGTACACTCAACAATGAATAGGGTCTATTTAACTGAATTTGTAATAGAGAATGGTAAGTTTATTAGTAACTTATTTTAAACGTCTTTGATTTAAAATACACAATGTTGTACTTTAGAGAGGTGTTTTAGAAAAAAGTATAGTAGACATTATAATTTACAGACACCTCAGCAGACTCTGAAAAAGTACTACAGTTTCCTGCACCTGGCCTAGAAGATGCTGGAAGGGGCTCCTGTGGCCCTACCCTTGACTACTGACTTAATATTCATGGATTCTGGAGGGTTATATACTTATGACTGAGTCCAGCAGGCTCCTATAGATAGCTCCAAATGCATCACCACACAGGTGACCCTGGTTAAATTCAGTGGGTCACAAACTGAAGATGTGAACACTAGAAAGTTTGTGAAGAGATGGGGGGGGCGCTAGGTGACAGGCAGATGAAAGAGGGCTGGGGTAAGGGGAGTTCAGTATTCATGTGTGAAACTGTCTAAGAACAAGTTGAATTAATAAAAAATGTACTCTCTTTGTACATTTGTACATTGACAGGAACTTGTTATATTAAAAAGTAGGGTAAAGACATATTTATATTACCTTATAGAAGATAAGAAAGATTTAGATGAATAATATACAACAAGTTTTCAACTGAAATCTTCCTTGCCATTTTCTCCCTCGAGTGACTTAGCAATTGCATAAGCTGAACTGCTTTTTGTTATGTTTTTTTTTTGTTTTTGTTTTGTTTTGTTTTTTTTTTTGGGGGGGGAGGGCTTTCTATAGAAATTAGAGGTCCTTTACTATTAATCAGATTTCCTAACAGTAATCTACACTGCCAGTCAAGATGGCTTAGAGTCATGGAGAGATCTTAAAGTCACAGATTAAACTTAGATTTTAAGATTAACATGGTAAACTGAGCCATGATCCTAATCTTGGAAAGGACATAGCAAAGGAACCTTTTTTAAACCTTGAATTTAGTAGTTAATAATGTATAAATAAATTTTTCTTATATTAGTATTAAATAAAGGCAAGAGACTTAAAATATGGCCTACTCTTCATAAAGCTGCAGTGTAGAGAAAGTTGGTGATAACAAAATCACGGATATGAAGAATTATTTCTGGGATTCCATCCAAATCTATTATCTAAACAGGAGTTAATCCAAATGGAACCCACTGTCATCTGTCTAAGCTATGTGTTTATTTCATGGTATCATGTAATGTAAGAGGCAAAAGGTTTCTGAGGCTTAGTATTCAAATGTAATTCACTTCACAGATTTGGAAATGGAGGGCCAGAGGGATTTACACGTCAAATGTCAATAAAAAACACAACCCATTAGAGCCTAATCTGGAGACATGAACCCCCCCCCATACACACAAATGCCTTACTAAACACCAAAATTAATACTGACTCTCTATACTCAATAGTCATAATAATGATCATGTAAAGCAGGTAGCCACTGATGCTTTGTTAAGGAAACTTCTTAGCTGAAGGCTAGGCTAGTAGTGCAAGGATGCCGAACACAGGGGACATGTTAATCAAGAGGAGTTTCCGAGAAATATTTTACAACATGGTTACCACAGTACATGATAATTTATAACTTATCTCCATTTGCTGAATGAATTTTGTGTGTGCTTACTACCAAAAACTATGTCAGATTACAGTTAGCCAGCAGAATATGAACATCACATACTGTGTATGTGGACACATATGTGTCTATGCAGATAGGTATCAAACTATAACAATGAATCTATTAAACATTTAATTTTGTCAATTAAAGTTTTCAAATCAAATATGAAACACTACAGTTGAAGTGCAATTAAATAATAAGCTGAAAGGACGTTTAAGGCTCTCTGTGCCTGTCTTAGTTAGGGATTCTTTTGCTGGGACAAAACATGATGGCAAAACGCAATTTTGGGAGGAATGGCGTTGTCTTCCTTTTTTTGCATTGTCTTCCTTTTTTTCACCTTACAGCTTATAGTCCATTATTTAGGAAGTAGGGCAGGGATTCTAGGAAGAAACCTGGGGGTGGGAGTGGATGCAGAGACATTGGAAAAGTGCTATTTACTGACTTGCTCATCCCTCATCCCGGCTTGCTCATCCTGCTTTCTGACAGCACCCAGGAACACCAGCCCAGAGGCAGCTTCATCCACAATGTGTAGGTCCTCGCACATCAATCACTAAGTAAGAAAGTACCCTAGAGCCAATCTTATAAAGGCAACCTCTCAATTGAGGTTCCCTCCTCTCAGACAACCCAGTGTTCTACCATGTTTGAGGTTGACAAAAATCCTAATCAGCACAGCCTTTCTCTACAGCAAAGCCTACAATCATTGCAGCTTGCTTTTGCCTTTCTTTATGTTTTTTTGTCATATTTTTATCATATAGTACAATCATATATAATAAATATAATTTTTTTGCTCATTTGGGTACTATATAAAAGTACTTAACACATACATATGCGCGCTTTGGTGATATTTCATTCATATCATTGGTTTTTACTTTTTAATACAATTCATTTATTTCCCTGCTGTTGTGTCCTACTGCATTACAACTTATTCATTAAAAAGAAAAACCATCCCAGGCTGTGGTGATGGCTCAGCAGCTGAATGTGCTGCTCTTCTAGAGGACCAGCGTCCAGTTCCCAAGATCTACCTGGGGAAGCTCACAATCTCCTCTCATTCCAGATCCAAGGGATCTAATACCCCTTTCCAGCATCTGTGGGCACTGCATGCATGTGAGCATAAATAAATAAAAAACTCCCTTTCTCTTTCTCTACTATTTCATGGCTGAAATATATTATGTGCGGACATAAATCCCTAATTCTTTATTCAAATTGGATATTCTAAACTTTGCAAAGCAATAAAATGGAATATTTCATTTGTTCACGTATGACACTTGCAACTACAGTCTCTGTTCCATTTCCTGCCCTACCTAGTGGGATTGCACGGAATGTGGACATTTTCATTATGCGCTCTAGCTACTGACCTCTGGCCTCATCTATTGTTTGTCTCTATGCACACTGTATTCTGGGTGATTTTTATTTCATATAGCTCTTCAGTTCAAAAAACTCTCTCTACACTTACATCTAACCTACATAGAAATGTTTCCTCTGACTGCAATGATTATACTCTTCTTTTTTTTTTTTTTTTTTGTATACAGAAGTTTATTTAGCAAAGAAAAGTACAGCACAGTCTTGAAAGAGATTAGAGTGAAGTGTATAGTTTCCATAGTTCTGTTGGCTCCACCACTACTTATAGGCTTTACTAGAGAATCCCACAAAGAATTCCGCTAAAACGGAAATCTAATCCATCATGATTAAGGAGGACAAAATGGTCTCCCTACTGCTATATACCACACACCTAGTAAATATGATTATACTCTTCTTTACTGGGATTTTGTTGCACTGTTAAAACAGAGAGATAGAATTTAGTTTGTCAGGTATGGTTAAGTACCTCTACCCCTGAGACATCTCAATAGCCCACAACTCATTTTTAATAATGGGATGTGGTATAGTTTCTTCATAGATAAACAAATACAAAGGAGATGGTAACACCCACCTCAAGCACATATTAGATGACCTTGAGACTGCATGGCTATTGTATAGCACTTAATTTAGTATCAGCTTGGAGACAGGGAGCTCACAGGAACAACTTCATCTCAGGAAATTCAGACATTTCTGTCCTTAAATCATGTATGCCTCTCCTTAAGGTAAAACTTTACTATTTAAAAGACAGTTATATTACCATTAAGTATATTCTAGTCACAGATTATTTTTTAATTTATCAAAGTATAAATAGCATTAATTCCTTGTCATACTGCTTTCCTAATTTGAAGGCAGTTTTCAATTTGGTGGCATATTCTCCACTGACAGTTAGTCTGGTGTTTCCCAAAGGTGCTGCATGTTTGGATCCTAGCCCTGAACTGCTTACAACACAGTGTGGGTGTGAGTACATGCTGCAGTTATCAAGTTAGCTTTACACTCAAAATTGGAATAAGAAAACCAAGTCCTAATAAGTAAGTATAGATCATGTAAACAGGAACTAAGAATAACTAACGTAAGAAAGAGACTTGTGATTGCACAGTACAAACAAACAATAACCACTTGTCCCAAGGCTATTCTATCTGACCCTCACCTATCAGGTCTCAATAGGACTGCTTGCATTGTCTTCCTCTGTGGCCTGGCAAGGCTGCACCCTCCATGGGAGGTGATCAGAGAGACTGTCACTGAGTTCATGCCAGAGAAAGCCCCTGCTTCCCTTACTAGGGACCACACTTGGATACTGAGTCTATGGGCTACAGCTGAGCCGGGGTTTTGGGTCCTCTCCAAGCATTGTTTGCAGAGCTCCCAGGGCGCAGGTTTTTGATTTTTGTTTTTGTTTGTTTGTTTGTTTGTTTTGGGCTCTGTTGCTCTCCTTTTGGAGCTCCCGTTTCCTCCAGGTCTTTCTATCTCCGCCTTCTTTCATAAAATTCCATGCCCTCGGCTCAAAGTTTGACTAAGAGTCTCAGCATCTGCGTGGATACCTTGATCAGTAGAGTCTTTTTGACTAAGAGTCTCAGCATCTGCGTGGATACCTTGATCAGTAGAGTCTTTCAGAGGCCCTCTGTGGTAGGCTCCTATCCTATTCTCTGTCTTCTGCTTCCAACGTCTATTGCATTTGCCCTTCTGAATGAGGATTGATCATCTTCCCGAGGGTCTTCCTTATTGTTTAGCTTCTTTAGGAGTATAGATTTTAGTATGTTTATCCTATATTATATGGCTAATAGCCACTTATGAGTGAGCATATACCGTATGTCTTTCTCCTTCTGGGATACCTCACTCAAGATGATCATTTTTAGTTCCCACCATTTGCCTGAAAATTTCATGATTTCCTTGTTTTTAATTGCTGAGTACTATTGCATTGTGTAAATGTACCACAATTTCTGTATCTATTCCTCCTTTGAGAGACATCTGGGTTGTTTCCAGATTCTGGCTATTACGAATAAAGCTGCTACAAACATGGTTGAGGAAAGTCCTTGTTGTGTATTTGAGCATCTTTTGGATATATGCCTAGGAGTGGTATAGCTGTATCTTGAGGAAGCGCTATTCCTAACTGTCTGATAAACCGCCACATTGATAAAGTGGCTGTACAAGTTTACATTCCCACCAGCAGTGGAGGAGGGTTCCCAATTCTCCACAACCTCTCCAGCATATGTTGTCACTTGAGTTTTTGATCTTAGCCATTCTCAAGGGTGTAAAGTAAAATCTTGGGGTTGTTTTGATTTGCATCTCCCTAATGGCTAAGGATGTTGAACATTTCTTTAAGTGTTTCTCTGCCATTCGATATTCCTCAGAATTCCCTGTTTAGCTCTGTACCCCATTTTTTAATTGGATTCCTTGGTGTGTTGATGTTTAACCTAAGTTCTTTATATATTCTGGATATTAGCCCTCCCTCAGATAAAGGGTTGGTAAAGATCCTTTCCCAATCTGTAGGCTGTTGTTTTTTTCTGACAACAGTATCCTTTGCTTTACAGAAGCTTTTCATTTTTGTGATTTTTATATAATTACATCATTTCTCTCTTCCCTTTCCTCCCTCCACAACCTCCCATATGGCCCTCTTTGGTGTCTTTAAAACTCATAGCCTCTTTTCTGAGACTGATACTCCAACCAAGGATCATTCATGGAGAAAACCTAGAACCTCTGCACAGATGTAGCCCATGGCAGCTCAGTGTCCAAGTTGGTTTCCCTAGAAGGGAAACAGGGACTGTCTCTGACATGAACTCAGTGGCTGGCTCTTTGATCACCTCCCCCCTCAGGGGGGTACAGCCTTGCCAGGCCACAGAGGAAGACAATGCAGTCAGTCCTGATGAGACCTGATAGACTAGGATCAGAAGGAAGGGAAGGAAGACCTCCCCTATCAGTAGACTGGGGGAGGAGCATGGGTGGAGAAGAGGGAAGGAGGGTGGGATTGGGAGGGGAGGAGGGAGGGAGCTACAGGTAGGATACAAAGGGAATAAACTATAATTAATAAAAATAAAAAAATTAATAGCTTCTTTTTTCACTAATTGTTGTTATACACACACACAAACACACACACACTCCTAAATATAGCGTACCTGGTCTATACAGTATTACTCTCATATATATATTTTAGGGATGACCTTTCATACTAGACTACAAATTGGTGTGCTCCGCCCTGGAGAGGGACATCCCCTCTCATGCCTCCAATCCCTCCACCTCCTCCCCTGGCTCGGCTGGCAACATTCCTTAGAATGTCATCAGCATATAGCTCTACCACAGGAATACAAGGCATTCTTCTGTTTACCACATAAACAGAACTTCCTGATTCAGAAATAACTTTTTTTAGGACATTGATTTTTAACCTGGATGTAGTTTTAGGGTGGCAGAAATGTGTTGAATGTCAGTGTTCTCTGTACAGACCCAATATGTTTAGTGTCAGTCTTACCTGTTTAAACAGCTGCAGGTTAACTGCAGTCTCCAGGAACTGCTTCATTACACTGGAGCGGGGCTTTACAAAGCTCTCCTCACAGAAGGTGATGGGCTCACCCTAGATAGACACAAAGATTTTCAGGGACATCAATAAAGGGTCAGTCAGAGAGAAGCAGTTTCTTCAGGAGACACATTGAGAGTCACAAGGGGACATGAGATTAAAAAAAAAAAAATCAACCAACCAATCCTACATATATCCCAACCTAGTAGGATTAATCCTGAACTGAAAATCCTGTGCAACAGGCCTCCTCTCAGGAACTGCTGATGCTCTGAAAATCACTCAATTTCACTCAGAAAAGAGCAAGTTGCTTAAATGCAAAGATTTGACACTGTTAGCTTGAGTTTTTAAGAATAAAACTAACGTGTATATTTAAAAAACTTGAAAATGTCTACAATTACTTTTCTTGCTGATTGGATAACATTCTTTTATTCGCATCATATTTATTCATCTTTTTTGTTATGTGTGAGTGTTTTGCCTGCATGTATGTATGCTTGATGCCTTTGGAAGTCAGAAGAGAGCATGAGATACTCTGTACTGGAGTGTCAGGTGGTTGTGAACTATCACGTGGGTGCTAGGAATCGACACTGGGCCCTCTGCAAGAGCAGCTGGTGCTCCTAACAGTTGAACCACCTCTCCAGCTCCACAACGTTCCTGCTGTAAAGCTGGCTGCCTCTTTTTGTCCCTCATATTATACACATTCACTGGTTGGTATTCAAATAATAGGAGTTTTTATAATTGTCTTCTCTTCATGACTGAAAACACAGTCCTGGCTCAATATTATGGGTTAGGTTCTGCTTGGCAACTGCCTTCATGTTAGCAGTCACATCTCTGAAGTGCCTGATGGGTCCTCTACTAGATGTTACTGTGTCGTCAACAAGGACTTTACACCCTACAGATGACGCTTGCTCCAGTTACGCTCAGATAGCACAGAATCGTCCGTTGCTGGATGATTCCTCCTAATTCCTCTCCAGCACTTCAACAGTCCAATGTCTTTATTTGACATATGTACAGGTCAATGATTGTATTTTATGTTCAAAATTTAAGTGAAGACTCATGACAATTCATTCAATAGAATGAATTTTGTGGCAATTCTTGTGTTGAAGTAAACAGTTAAAAAGCATGCTTGAACTCTCAAAACTATCAATTACAACATAAGTGTTAAAGAGACTCAGTACTCTGATTATAGGAATCTATAAGTAAAATACTAAAAATTGGCCCTAGCATGTACAAAAGTAAGAACTAATAACAATGTGATTCAATTGCTGTCATTTCTCATGGAATTAATGACATTATCCAACTACCTTTTCAAATAAATCAGCTACAGTCTCATGCAGGCAGTATATGAAACATAAAAATTAGATGGAATCAAAGATTCAGTGTCTATGAATTTGCCCGTAGTTTGCCACATTTGAAGTGCTCAGCCTTTGCTCATGACTAGTGCTAGAAGAGAGCATGTGTTTAGATTTCCTTCAACATAAAGTCTTCTTGGGCAGCCTTGCTAGGAAAGAGAGATAATGCAAACAGTGAGGGGAGGCTAAAATAATCTATCAAGTGGTGTCACCCACCAACATTCTCAGGACAATGACCCATCACAAAAATTATATCATATGCTTTATTGTTATTTTTGACAGAAAGAGCTATACAGGATTTTTGAATCATTCATTTCACAACCTGGATGGGTTTACACAAATACACTTAGGGTAAATGAAGTGGGCCACATTTACTACTCAAGATGAAACAAACAAAAGCAAACAAGGCAATCCTGTTAAAGACAGAATCTACTGTAGTCACATTAATAGAGCCAGAATCAAAGCACTTACACCGGAAATAGAACAAATACTGAATAAGTGAACAAACGAACGAAAAAAATGAATCAAGCTGAAGGTTCATAATTATTATTTAGTACAACTTCTTAAAAATGTATTCTTTGAGAACTTTGCATATCTGGAACCAAAGCAAAGGGTACTTGATGACAATACTTTAGCCATCAAAGAATCCGAACTCATTTTAAAATCTTTCGTTTAAAATGAGAGTGTCAAAAAATAAAAATAAAAAATAAAAATAAAAATGAAATGAGAGTGTCTGAAAGAGGAAGGCCTGAACACAGAAAGCTGCTACAGGGGTATCTTGCCCAGAGACACCTAGGGAATTGTTTTGCCAGGTTCAGTCATGCAGGTACTCAGAGATCACTGCCCCAGTGGCTCATAGGTTCCCAGATATATGTTATCCTGGCAGCAAAAATGGGTGTCAACTTAGTATGCTAACCATTTTCAAGATGGTTCTTCCTCTCAGTGAATTCCTTCAGGAAATGCTTCCACAAACACACTAAAAAGTATGTCTCACTAGCTGTTCCTTAATTGGATCAAGTTGACAAAGTTAACTAGGCTACAAATAAACATTCCTAAACATCTGAGACAGTGTCTTGCTATGTAGTCCTGGCTGTTAGCCTGCAACTTTGTGTAGATAAGACTAGCCTCAAACTATTGATGATCTTCCTGCTTCTAGCCTCTGTAGGTCTGGGATTACAGAAGTATATCACCCTACACGGCTTCAATCACAAAACTTTTAAAAGCAATGCCTACTCAGCGAATTCATAGTTAAAGTCCGTCAGACAGTTCTTCCTTTCCAACTGTATGCTAGACAACAGAGGACACCCAAACATATTTCTGAAAAGAAATAAGATCATGAAGTTTTGACAACTTCTATACTTGGTCCTTCTCTATTTTATGTCTAGAAAAATATATCAAAGATATAGGTCAAACATATAAATGACCAAATAAGTCCTAAAATAAAAACAAACAAGCAGAACAGAACACCATCAGCACAGGCTCTAAGAGCAACAATCAATAAACGGGACCTCATGAAACTGAAAAGCTTCTGTAAAGCAAAGGACACTGTTGTCAGAACAAAACAACAGCCTACAGATTGGGAAAAGATCTTTACCAGACCTACATCTGACAAGGGCTGATATCCGGTATATATAAAGAACTAAAGAAGTTTAAAGGCAATAATTCAAGCAATCCAATTAAAAAATGGGGTATAAAGCTAAACAGAATTCTCTGTAGAAGAATACAGAATCGCAGAGAAACACTTAAAGAGATGCTCAACATCCTTAGTCAGCAGAGAGATGCAAATGAAAACGACCCTGAGATTTCACCTTACACCCAACAGAATGGCTAAGATCAAAAACTCAAGTGACTACACATGCTGGAGAGGTTGTGGAGAAAAGGGAACCCTCCTCCATTGCTGGTGGGAATGTAAACTTGTACAACCACTTTGGAAATCAATCTGGTGCTTTCTCAGACAATTAGGAATACTGCTTCCTCAAGATCCAGCTATACCACTCCTAGGCAAAAGATGCTCAAATACACAACAAGGACATTTGCTCAACCATGTTTGTAGCAGCTTTATTCGTAATTGCCAGAACCTAGAAACTACCCAGATGCCCCTCAATGGAGGAATGGATACAGAAATTGTGGTACTTTTACACAATGGAATACTACTCAGCAATTAAAAACAAGGAAATCATGAAATTTTCAGGCAAATGGTGGGATCTAAAAAAGATCATCCTGAGTGAAGTATCCCAGGAGCAAAAAGACACACACAGTATATACTCACTTATAAGTGGGTAGTAGACCTATAAGATAGGATAAACATACTAAAATCTGTACACCTAAAGAAGATAAACAAGAAAGAGGACCTGGGGTAAGATGATCAATTCTCATCTAGGAAGACAAAGGGGATCGACATTGGAAGTAGGAGAAAACAACTAACAGGACAGGAGCCTACCGCAGAGGGCCTCTGAAAGACTCTACCTAGCAGTGTATCAAAGCAGATGCTGAGACTCATAACTAAACCTTCAGCAGAGTGCAGGAAATCATATGAAAGAAGGGGGAGTTAGTATGACCTAGAGGGGACAGGAGCCCCACAAGGACCAAATATATCAGGGCACAGGTGTCTTCTATGAGACTGTTTCTCCAACCAAGGTCCATGCATGGATATAACCTACAACCCCTGCTCGGATATAGCCCATGGTAGCTCAGTACCCAAGTGGGTTTCTAGTAAGGGGGACAAGGATTATGTCTGACATGAACTCAAGGACTGACTCATTGAGCTTACCCTCCCCCCAAGGGAGAAGCAGCCTTGCTAGGCCACAGACAAGGACATTACAGCCAGTCCTGAAGATGCCTGATAAGCTAGGGTCAGATGGAAGGGGAGGAGGACCTCCCCTATCAGTGGACTTGGAATGGGGCAAGGAGGAGATGAGGAAGGGAGGGTGGGATTGGGAGGGAAAGGGGGGACTATGGTTGGGATACAAGTTAATGATCTATGATTAAAATTAAAAAACAAACAAACAAACAAACAAGCAAACACTTCCAGTGAATTACATATTGGCTAATATACGAAGATAATATCTGTGGTGGTTTGAAGGTGAGTGGTCCCAGAGGCTCATATATTTGAATACTTGTTCTCCTGTTGGTTGAACTGCTTGGGAAAGATTGGGATGTATGACCTTGTTGGGGGAGGTGTGTCACTAGGGTGGGCTTTGAGATTTCAAAAGAATCATGTAATTCCTAGTATACTCTCTCTGTATCTTATGGTTGTGGATCAAGTTATGACCTCTCATCTATTCCTCATTCTACCATCAGGGACTCTAACCCTCTGAAACTGTAAGCAAAATTAAATTGTTTCTTTTATAAGTTTCCTTGGTCATGGTGTTTTTGTTACAACTATAAAAACTAAGACAGAAATTGGGACCGGGGAGGGGGAACATGACAGGCCTGACAATGCTGTTTTTGGAGTAAAGTAGAAGACTATGGGACCTGTACTAGGAAAGTGGTTGAATACTATAATAGAACATCCTAGTAGGAGACAGAAAGACAGTAACACTGTGGACAATAACAATATGGATTATGGAGTCTCAGCTCAAGAGGTTTCAGAGGGGAACAATATCAGCTGCACTAGAGACATGATATTTTGGCAAACAATGTGTCTGCTTTCTGCCTTTGTCCTAGGAATTTACTTGTGATTAAACTGAAAGTAATGAACTCACTTTCTTGATAGTGGTGATTTCAAAACAGCCTAATACTGAATCATCTTGATCTACAACATAAGGTGCATGGCGGGGGGGGGGGGGGGCAGGAATAGGCATGGGCAGGAGGAGGAATTGCATGAGTCTTTTGAAACCTCAGTGTCTGTTTGTGACAGCTATTACTAATTACATTTACATGGGGCTACAATGAAAAAGAACAAGTGGAGAAAAACAACAACAAACAACAACAGAAAATATACAGCTTAAAGAGAAAATAAGCAGCAGAAAATTTAATGTTGGCGCCAAAGTTTGTGTGGAAAAGACTGAGAAGACTAATGAGTAGCCTGATCTGAATTGGAGAATAGAAAATGGTAAACTCAGGACAATACCCTACCCACCCGGCTAAGTTTCCAGTTTGTGAAAAGAAAAAGCCAAAGAAATGTTCTGCTCTAAAAAAGAAACAAACAAACAAAAATCTGACAAAACAAAGCTGTATGGATGTGACTCAAGGGTGCCAGGGTTCACCTCATGTTGGTAGTCAACCTTGACAGTGTCCATCACATGGTTCTAGGCTTTAGAATCATGAAAGAGTCAAGCAACCTCCTTTGGACCCTTTTTATTACTTATCTTCTTTGTGTCTATGGATTATAGCATGGTTATATGGCTAATATCCACTTATAAGTAAGTACATACCGTGTGGTCTTTCTGGGTCTGGGTTACCTCACTCAGGATGATCTCTCTAGTTCCATCCATGTGCATGCAAATTTCATGATGCCCATGTTTTTAATAGCTGAGTAGTATTTCACTGTATAAATGTACCACAGTTTATCCATTTGTCTGTTGACGGACAAGTAGGTTGTTTCTAGTTTCCTGGCTATTATGAATAAAGCTACTAGGAACCTAGATAAGTAAATGCTCTTGGGGTATGATGGAGCATCTTTTGTGTATATGCCCAGAAGTGGCATTGCTGGGTCTTGCCTGCTTTTGGATCACTTCTACCTAGTGGGGCTACCTTTCCTGGTCACAGTGGAAGAGGATGCACTCAGGCTGATGTGACTTTGATGTGTTGGGGTGGGTGGATACGGTGGGCTCCCCTTTTCTGAGAAGGGGAGTGGGAAAGGGAGAAGAGGGTCGGAGGATGAGACTAGGAGGATAGGAGGGCAGGGTCTATGTTCATGATGTAAAGTGAATAAATATATAAATTTATATTTAAGAATCATGAAAGATATATGAGTAATGGTATTATGGAATCTTTGTTCATGGTTAAGAAGAGCCACTGATGCCAGGCACATGGCAGGGGAGTCCCTGAATGCAGGCCCTAAGAGGCCACTGCATGAAGCTATGAGATTCCTGGTTTGTGCTGGAAAACCTAAGATATTACAGGTGCCAGGGCCATGCAATATCTGTCAGTGAAAGATGCATAGAAGAAGTGGAACCATCAGGAGAGAGAAAGTATGTTTCAGGCAGCAAAGCTGGAAGAGTGGAACCATGTAAATCCTTTGACATCAGGAATGAAACAACAGGATTTGGATTTTTATTATTAGGTTTCAGTCTTGCATTGGTCCGGTATTTCCTCATATGCCCAGATTTATTCCTTTTGGAATGGTGAAATATATTCTGTGCTACTGTATGTTAAAAGTATACAACATGACATGTTGTTTTATGGTGGGTTAAAGTTAAGGGATTCTCTTGAGTGTCAAAAGTGACTTTGGACTTTTAAATTGTGTTGAGTCTGTGAAAAGCTATGGAGATTTTTAAAGCTGACCTAAATGTATTTTGTATTATGATATGGCCACGAGCCTAGAAGGCCAGGAAGTGGAATGTGGTGGTTTGATTGGGAATGGCACCAAACAACCACATATTTGAATGTTTGGTCCCTAGTTGGTAGAAGTGTTTTGGAAGGATTAAGAAGTGTGGCCCTGTTGTAGGAGCTGTGTAACTGGGGAAAAGGCCTTGAGATGTTAAAAGACTAATGTAATCCCCACTTCTCTCTCAGAGTCATGGTTAAGGATCAAGATGTGGGCTCTCAGCTGGCTCTTTGTTCTACCATCATGGACTCTAATCCTTTGAAACCATAAGACCAATTAAACAATTTCTTTTATAAGTTGTTTTTGTCTCAGTGTTTTGTTACAGGAATAGAATGTATTTTATTTATAATAAGAAAAAGAAATTTTCTTAATAAACATTTAATAAATAGTAAAAGTTACTCCTCATGAAGAGAAAACAAAGAAAATTTATATATCTGTACTGATGATTATTTAAAAGTTAAGTTTTCATTCAATGATTGGCAGGGAATCATAAAGGCATGTAAATAATAATACTCTCCCTGGATCCCAAAATATATCAGAGTAGAAAAAAAAGGAGGAAGTAATATCATGGAAATTTTTGTAAGTGAAATAAATAAATTCAAGTAAAGTGTGACTTATTAATAGGAAAAATACTTTATGATAAATTCATATATTTCAACAGGCACTGGAAATAAGGCTTTTGAGATGTTTGGATTCTGAGGCACAGAAATCGTTATGCCCCTATTGTTGAGTGAAACACTAATGAATAAATGCTGAACTCACATATCAAAGGCAATTCATGTTAGTGTTGAGATACATTATATTTGTTTGTTTTTAGACAGGATTTCTCTGTGTAGCCTTGGCTGTCCTGAACTCACTTTGTAGACCAGGCTAGCCTTAAACTCATAGAGATCTGCCTGCCTATGCCTTCCTGAGTGCTGGGATTACAGGATTGTGCCACTGTGCCCTACTGGGATACACTATCTTACCCAGCACCCAACATGATGACAACCTGAATCATTTAAAAGCATAATCCTTTACTTCAACTTACTCATTTCTTCACATTTGAAGTCTCCCACAAATTTAAAAACTGAATTTTAGTTTATAAAAAGAAGTATTTAAACACAGCAAAAATATCAAGGGAAATGGTATGTTTAGCTTCCTTCCTTCCTTCCTATTTCAAAAACTGATTTCAGTAAATCTCTTAACTAAAAAATAATTTTGTCCTTCAAGCTCACCTTTCTTTGAGTTGAGTTAGTTAAAGAATAATGTACTTAAGTGTATTTAGATGGTTCCATTCTTTCAAAGAATGAGATAAAGACCTTCATATAAATTATGTATGAGGTACAATATTTAAAATTCTATAATACCTTCTAATGTACATATGTTTCAGAAAGACTACAATGTGCTATGATTGAGATAAGTCTCCCCCAATACCTACATTTTAAAGGCATAGACTTTAGTCCATGAAAACAATGAAGACTGAGAAGATGTGGAAGCCTAGTAGAAGGTTTTCTGTTCATTTGAGACATGCTAATGATTAGGACATAAAGATCCTATCCCCTTCTTCCTATTCTCCTCTTCATGTCCCAGTCATTACATGTGGAATTTTATCCCCCAACATGATCCCTGTCATCTGGGACTGTCACACCAGACTCCCCAAAGCAACAGGTCCACCTTCACCCTTTCCATACACTTAAGCCTCCCAGACTGCAAAATAGACCTTTTCTTTTAATAAAAAATAGACCTGAAAAGAAAATACAGGAGGTGTATATATATATATGCCTGGTATAATTTAATTATTTAATTGGATAAATATAAATATATATATATTTATCCAATTAAAAACTCCTTCCGATAAAGTGTAATTAATAATAATAAAAAAATTAAAAAAAAAAACTCCTTCCAAAAGCTCAAAAAATTTTGAAATGCTCAAGAGCTACACTATGGGAATCACTAAGTCAGAAGACAGGTTAGAGAGTATATTCCACATTCATATGTGTTATTTGCTAATAATATTCAATAGGTCTGTACATCAAATGTGTAAGACAGACCAGGGGCATATAAAAATTCTTCCTTTCTACAGACGAAGGTATAATTCTATCAATGGCAGGCCTACGTATTACTTCTTATTAATCCAATGTATTTAACCCTTATCATATACACATCTGGGCCAGGGACAGATCCTTGCCACCAACCCCAAGAACCTGAGGCTAAATCTGCAGGGCTCATACCGCAGAAGGAAAGAAATAGCACTTTGAAGGTGTCCTCTGACTGCCACACACATGCTGTGGCACATGCACGCCTGTATACATGCACACAAAGTACAAAAGTAAAAACACATTATTATCTTAGTCATCTAGTCATGGAATGCTCTTGTAGAAATGTTTTATAAAACCAGCCTAACAGTTTTAATGAATACTGCAGACAGAAACAAACATACTGTACTTGCACCATTTTGGACCAGCCAAATTTTAAGAGATAATTCAATAACTTTAGGGAATTAGAATAAATGGCAAGAAGGGACAAGATATGCTAAACAGTCAAGCCCATTTCAGAATGTGTGATGAACCAGGAATACAGTAACTATCCAAATATAGCTAAGTTTTAAAGTGCTAATTTCCTTACATTCCACTTTGTACCTGCCCTAACTGAGCTATTAATTAAGTTCTACTGTCAGGTGAGTTTCCTGGTGATTTGAAGAAGGTCAGGTAAGTGATTTTAACTGCTTGAACATAATTTATCAAGTCACTCAAAAGTAAATATTCCACTTCTAGAACTTTAAATAGGTGACAGACCAAAGATAGTGGGGAATATTAGCTAACGATAATGAAGGGAGCTAAAAACAGTTGATGAATTAGAGCAATAATAAGCTTTGAAGCACATTTTGCCGAGTTTTAAAAGGCAACCATAATACTCCCTTCGGCTGTAATATTAAGATGTTTCCTTTTTCTTGTCTCATTCTAGGGGCCTTGGAAAAACAGAACAGTGTCGAAACGAATGCTTACAGGCTTGTATCTTAGAGCATCTCTGTAGGATCCAAACAAAGCCGCCTGCGCCCTCAGAAAGGCCCGAGCCACTCCATCTCCCGTAGCTGTGGACTGCTTCTTCAGCTTATTTTTCAAGGCCGAGACCTGCATGGCAGAGAGGAACAGTTAAATTAACACCTCAGAAATTGGTACAGCGAGGTACGAACCCAATCAGCAGGCAAAGCTCAATGCCTGCAGGTCAGCCAAAATCATCCTCCTCCAGATAGCTTATCTTCTTAGCTGCACCGAGCACCTGCTGCTCTGCTAATTGAAACGAGAGGGCGAGGATAGCGATGTGCTAATGCAAATCGGTTTATGCTCTCTTTTTCCCAAGGCCTCTTGACATAAGTAAGCTTTAATTATTTACAGTAAACTGCTTGTGAGGCACTTTTCTGCAGATTTTTAGCAATTATAACGTGTGTCTACTTGTTTGGAGATAAAGCTGGTTCAGGAGTGTTCATTTCTGTTGTGCATTGTTATTTGTTATGAGCCCTTCAAGAACATTTATAATTTTATTTCCTTTTTGGGAGCATCATTTGCATAAGTAATTTTCTCTTTTTATCAGTAACAGAATAAAAGAGATAATAGTAAAGTTATAGAGGCCATATCATGAATGGAAAATTATGTAAAGCAAGTGTTATTCACTGTCTCCTTTAAATTTATCACATCCCCCTAAGAAAAACATTCATAGTCTCATTTCATTAGGCAAAAAAATAGAAACTAGTTTGCCTTCATCACGCGCTACTCTGAGTTAAGCTGTGCTCTAACTTCGGTATCCGCTGTTTCTCATTACCACGCGCCAGTCTGCAGTTCTGAATCACTGCCACACCGATCAGCGACTGGAACAGCAGAGTAACATTTGAAAAACAGAAAAATTTTATCTGGGACTCTGCAAATTTTTACAAGTTATTGAATTCTTACAATATTTCATGCCTATTGTCTTGTAATTTAGAGTGCTATGCACTTGTAGAAATGCAACTATGAAGGGCTCCTGGACTGAGTTTTAAATGAGCTCACACTCAAAATGTTAACTTTTTATTCACTTCAGTAACTACTTTCAATCAAAATAGAAAACTATAATCTGTTCCCTTGAAAACTTCAATATGCCTTCCTTTTCACTGTTTTAAGAAAAATGTGACATTGCATCACAAGTCTATTTTCTTCTACAAATAAAAACTAAGAAACCAATTCTAACTGGATTGCTACCTTAGTACAACATATTATCTGTGTAAACAACCAGGTAATAAAATAATACCTTTATCCTCTACAGATGTGCAAAGGGGAATGTTTTTACTCTCTGTTCAAGTAGCCCTGACTACTCTTGTAGATGATGATTGTAATTGAAATATGAACCTAATTAACAACTAAACTTTGAATAATGCTAATGAGAAATGAACACAGCATCAGAGGAAAGACCAACTCTACAGGTGATAAACCTTCACAGTAGTGACATTTTCCAGTGTAAAGTCACAGTTACTGTGATCTCATCAAAGAAACAGACCCCCATTGGGTCCAATTATAACTATAGTTTTGAAAAATTATTGAGTTATGATATTCATAATCTATGCAGAAAGGCCTTTGTGGTATAGGTCTTCTCCCCATAGCTGTGATCTTTGCAATTTATATCCGAGCTCCATAGATTCAGATAAAAGTTTAGAGACTAATTCATTTAGCCACAAAGTGCTAAGCCGGATTCATTTCACAGAAAGCTTTTATTGTTAAAATCTAACCTCAGTTTAGATAATCCCCATATTCAAACAATAATGCAGTTCAAACAGATTGCAGACTTGATGTCCTTTAATCTGTTTTGAAATGTTATTTTTCTACATTTAAAAATACAGACAAATATCAAAGTATAGTCAATTATTATCCTTCCTATAAAGATTTTGATACAAGGGAATATGTTTCAAATGGTTAAGAACATTATAAAAACTAAATGAATGAGGTTTTTTTTTTTTTCATGTCTTTTCTACAGAAAATTGGAAGGAAAAAACTCACTTATTTAAAAAAGCCATGCCTTTACACTTTTCAGGAAAACTGATGATTACTTCTTCATGAACTAAGGAAACTAATACTGCTAGGACAGTCGCATGTGCTCTCGGAAAGGGGAGGTGGCACACACCATAGCCCTTCCCTGGGCTCAACAACTGACTCAAGAGCTACCCAGGAGAATTAGCCACAGCACCAAGCCCCTCCAGACCAAATGAGGACAGGGCCTTTACTTCTCCAGCCAGTCACCAGATGATTGCTCAGGAGCTCTTGTAGATATCCAAAATACAAGAAAGAAAAAGAAAAGGATAATTCCTGTTCTATAACTATGCTTTCCAAAATGGCAGCCATCAGCCCTGTGAGCAACTAAATGTCCTCATCCAAGTCCAAATCTACTCCAAATATGAAGCAGACCTCATGTCTAGAAAACTCTGCATACAAAGAAACCTCACAGCATGCTTTCTGTGTGCTATATTTTGAAGCACTATTTTGAGCATAAAGTTAATTAAAATACATCAGTAAATCAACCTCACCTACTCTTTGAATTTATGAATGAGATTTCTAGAGAACTTATGATGGATGACCTTGGTGAGTGCTACGCTAAATGACCATCCTGCCTAATAGCATATGAATATGTGAGACTTAAAATTTCCCAGAAAAAAATGTGCTAAATTTTTTCTTTCTCATTTCTTTATTATTTCAAGCACATCATGAAGTTTTTTTTTTTCTTTGCTGTTCTAGATTGTCACAACTGTCACTAAATCTGATTTCCAGGGACCATAGGGACAGGTGAATTCCAGATTTCTGTGTGTGAATATGTATGCTCAATAAGTCTGTCAAAATGAGATTGTTTTTGAAAATCCATTTTAGAAATAAGTGCATTAATCTAATAGAAAGCAACTGTGTCAAATTCTACTGCTTTCACCGGCCTTTAGATCACTGCAGTAAATCAGAACTGGTTACCATTGCCCTTTTGGTGCTAATTAGCTTTTAACAGTTTGTAATCTGTATCTGATGGTGTCTCTTCTGAACCCTTTGCAATATCTGCTCTGGGAAACAGCATGTTCTACTTTAGTTCCAAGCTTCTACGTTTAGGTATGAAATAAATGCACATCTTCCTATAAACTTGTAAAATTTATATTAACACATAACTCTGAATTCAGAGAAATATTTAGAACTTTGGTCATATGGCTATTATCACAGTCCTCTTACACTGAAAAGGCACCGATCATTCCTTAGGAAAATAAGCTATAGTGAACCTTCACTTAGTAAAGATTACATCACAGCTCCTATTACACTTTATTTTTAGACACTTTTCTGTGTGTAACTATACTTTTGGTTAGATATACACAGGTCAAAAATATTCAATGGAAAAAAGAAGCCTCAGAAATAAACTTCTCAAATGTTTAAATTCCCTTTATATAAAAAGGATTTTGGCCTCCAAGAAGCTGTTCATAGCATTAGAAGCAGGATTTTAGTAGTGGGAGTTTACTGCAAAATCAATAATATTGACACCAACTGACCACATTTTTCCTCTTAGCACAGAAGTGACTGTGAATAAAAACGGAAAGTCTACAAGTAAACAGAGTAAATGGGTACAAATAGAGTGCAGGAGCTTCTGTGCATCATAATCATACAAAGAAGCTGGAAAGTCAGAAAGGAGGGGTAAATCTGCAGGGGGAGTTTCAGAGAAACAGTGGGTTTTTCTCTTCACGTCAACAGCATCATTCTGATAAAGAAAAGTAACTGCTTTACCTAGATATCCTATTATTTTTTAGAATCATGGGAAGGAGAAAGGATGAAATAAATATTCTGTATGACCATGATCAGCATGGCATGATAACCCTAACTGAGAATGCATACCTTGATTACTACACAGAGAGAGTTAAATCGAGGGTAACAAAACCAGCACTTAGTGAAACACCAAATACCTAACTACATGGTAGGTAGTAAGCGTTATTCTCACCCACAACAAGGAAATTTCTCTTTGCAACAAAAAAACTATGACTGATCAAAATTAAGAATTCTTGAGGCCATTCCCAACTGATACAATGACAAAACAATGCTTGCTCCTAAGGCCCAGAAATCAGTACATTAAAGGGGGGGGGGACCTGTAAGGGCCAGAGGAAGCGGGAGTTTGCTCTGAGATTGTGACTCCTACAAATGTTAGACGCTATAACCATAAAGCCTCACCAACAGGAATGCCTAAATATGAGCTGAATAAGGATGGTGCCTAGAGACAGGCTAACATGGACAGAAGAAATCTCAATGCCTCAATCCTAGATAAAGAATTCTAGGCAACTAAAAAAATGCTAAAAGCAGTAAGATCACAATTAATTATCCAACACCAAGTGGTCATCCCTGGAAATATACAGTGAAAGTGACACTCTATGGACTGAATAGATTGTTTTTATGTATTCATTAGTATACACACATGTATACTAAATTTTTAAAAAGAGGTGTGAATAGACTATGCAGGCCACTGATGAAGAAAGACACAATGAAATTAGCTGTGCTATGAAAGGCTTGTTTAAGTTTTTGTGCTGGTTAAAAAAATAATATCTAAGCATGGCTAAAATTATTTTCATTTCAGCTTACTGGTAGTAGAGATAGCTATCAATCCAAAAACACCAGTTCTCCCTAACTTTTGTAATGGAAGTCCTAAATCTTGAATAATGCATGGATAACCTGGGTATTTCCTTTGTGAGTTAGAGTAGGACCAGGCAAATGGAATATGAACTGGGGTGTGTGCGAACTGGGGTGTGTGTGTCTTACCTGGATTTCTCCTTTCTTCAGAAGCAAAGTCAAAAACAAATAATGGAGTTGGTATTGTAACCCTGGAGTTGACGTCTTGTGTGTTAAAGATGGAAGCTGCATCAAAGCTCTGAACTACCACCATTTTAATTTTTATAAAATAAATAATTAACATTTTAAGTGATTAGGTTTTCAACTTTGGATAGTATAATATAATTACAATATTAAATCCTTTCCTTTCCTCCCTTCAAACCCTCCCATACAGTCTTCCTTGCTCTCTTTCAATTCATGGCCTCCTTTTCATTAGTTGTTGTTATATGCAAATATGTATATATGCTTTCAGGTTAGGCCATTTGGTATTAGATAAAATAAATATTTTGATCAAGATTATTGAGTCCTCTCTGTTACAGCATCTTAACCTGTACCCGAATTGATTTGCCACTTAACGTAGAAACTAATAGTGTTATACAAAAGAATATGTTAGTTATATGAAAATAAAAACATAGACTAAAGTCTGGCTTCTCTGGTAGTTTCTCATGCTGGTGAACCTGAAATATAGCACTCTCAGTGAACTGGTATATCATAATGTTCCAGCCGGGGCCACGAGGAAATTGTCATAATAAGCCAGAGAAAAACATTGAGCTCTGGAAAACCTGAGCATTACTATGAAAGGCCATTCCTTAAGGGACCATACAGGCTAACACTTTATTTTTCCCATATCTAAGCCTAGAAGAGGCCTTGTCTCCTTGTCTCAATGGAGGAGGACTCCTCTGCCAATCTCTTCAACTATATCTGTCCCTTTTCTTTATAACATCTGTCTTCATATATGACACTAGAAAGTCTTTGTCACAGTAATGTAGGCTTCTTTAAGTTGAAATATGTGTTTTCTTATTCAGCACTATATTACCAGCTATGCATACGCAAGTAGGTGCTTGATAAATACACACTGAGCCAATGAATGTGTCAAAAAGTGCATGAAGTGAACAAAATTACCTGTTCCAGGTATGATTTTACCTCAACTCTAGGTTCTCAAGCAGAACGTCTATGATGGGCGTCAGGATCAAAACTCACTTCAAAGTTCACCAAATCATTATGATACAATTAAAGTTTAGAACAATTCCATGGAAATGTGCTCAGTATTACACACCACAACACTGTCTTTAGTATGCATGAGTCAAGGCTTGATAGGACTAGAATAAACTGGAGACTACTTTGAGAGATGAAATGAAAGTTTGCCACTCCTAATTAGCAGCAAGGAAGCAGAGAAGCACACTACTAATACAGTGCTTGGGGAGAGCTTTAGAGAGAGGTGGGTGACATCTTTTGAAATGAAAGGCTTGAGGAAGTCAGTGGAATCCAGGAGTACTTACAGCCACTAAAAGCAGCAAACAATAAATCAACTTCATAAATAACAAAATAAAGAGATATAAAGAGGGGAGTCCCTAAAGCTTGGGCTAGCTCTTATTCAGACGAGAAAATAAAAATCTTTTGAAACAGTCACGAACACATCTAAACTTGGGGTGGGGGGAGGTTTCTATTTTTCCCCTCTCCTCTTTTATACTTAAGCATTGTATATTTAACCTATACAGTGAGTATAAAAAGAGTAGGGAAATAATAAAAGATATAAAATATAGAAAGGAGTAGGGAAATAGTAAGACCTATAATACTTTACTTACTAGTACATAAAAACTCTTATTTTACAAATGATCGCATGTAATAAAATAATTATTTAAAAGACGATAAGTTTTCACAGATGATTAGAATGCTGTCGCCGTGTACATTTGTCCAGGTGAGAAATAAAACATATATAACAGGAAAAAAATGCATTCTGGGTTTCTGTTTTGTTTCCATTATGAAAATCAAACAAATGTATTTTTATGTAACATTTTAGATAATAACTACATAGAGATTTTTAAAAGCAAACCTCTGTGTCAATCACTCATCTGATGCTTACGATACAAAGCCCAATAGAGAGCTTCCAGGGCAGAGGCTTGCATAGTCGAGGCCAGAAGCCTGGTAACTGACGATGCCTATGCATGTAGTTCTTTAGGGACATACTGAAACCAGGGTTGTTTTCTCAAGTCTATCCAATACACGAAATGTTCTTCATGTTATGCTATATTGAAATAAAGTTGTACTATCTTTCCAATATGGCTGCAAGCATTTGTTAGAGACCTCACTGACCATTTAGCACAGTCAGGATTATAGCAGAGCTGTGACAAACCTGGAACTAATATCATATTATCGAGGGCCTTATCTTCTTTATAACACATACATTTAACTTGGTAAAGCCTTCATGTTAACTTAGAGGATCTAGTCAATGAATTAAACATTTATTGATAATATTCATGGCCACAAGAGACTAATTTATATACTTTATAATTTTGAAGTTAATCCTTTGAAATAGCCAATCTTTTCTAAACTGATTCTCAAACAAGTAAACTGTCTTAAATGTCGCTACTCAAAAATTTAACATAAATTCTGTGTTTGGGAGGACTTTCTCTATTTCTTGAGGTTCCTCATGATTTTTGGTAACTCAGCAATTTGTGTCTTTTCTTTTTCAATATCACAATAAAATCATTAGAGTATTCCTTCAAAAGATATTTTAAAATGTCAGTGTAACTTGTGAGAGTTTGCATAAGACCATTTATAAGAAGTGTTTCAAAAAAAAGTGTTTCCTGTTATTTTAGTAATTTAAAAGGTTTTATACCAAACATTGCTCTCCTATAACAGCCCGTAAATTAGAATCAAATGAGTACAGAGTGGATGTTTGATATGTGATTTTAATTATACTAATTATTACACAGAATAACATTTAAATGCAGCAGATACTTTTACAAATCCTTGTCATAGAAAATAATTATTTTCCAACAATAGTATCTACAAGATGAAATATTTTAAAAAACAGTGCTGAAAATTTTTAATCAAATATATCAAGTTGCTTTTCCTTTAACAAGACGAGAACGGCATGCTACTTGTGAATGAAACTAAATAAGGTAATCATTACTCGTAAGTGTCCATCACACTTACTGTGAGGACCTATGCTCTACTATTTGGAGCATAGATACAAGGACCAACCTTAGCCACTGAAGTTCTAGCTAGTAACAGTATGCTTCCCATGCCTCAGTTTTCTTACCTAAAATAAAGACATGTTCTTTAATGAATTAAAATTATCTAAAGATAGTTATGCAAAAGCCTCTTGCCTATTGCAAGGAATATTCTAACACAAGTAACTTTGTCAGATGTCAGCTCTCAACAGCTTTCATCTACAGGACTTGGTTTATAATTGCTGATCTTAACGTCCCTATAAGAATATATTCCCTAGAACATACTATAATTCTAATTATAAGCCTAATTTTCCAGCAAGTAAATGAGTTACTTTCTTACTTTATGAATAGTAACATTTTTCAAATTACTATAAAATATTAATAATGACAAAAATTAAAATGAGCAGTAAAACTAAAAACAGAACATTTTAAACTTCTACATAACTGAACTAAATTTACGTATAAATATATGGAATGAGAGATTTCAATAGTTCATTTTCTGAAATTAAATGAATTCATTTAAAATTTCCCCTTTTAGATGTAAGTGGACCTTTTTCCCCACTCTTATAAACACACTACAATAACACTAACTTTGATTGATGGCTACTTAGCCCTAAAGTTTATTTTTTTATTTCAATATACTCCAACTACAAATGTTTGAAAATGTCTACGTGGAATATTACTAAAATCAAGTCACAATACATTCATACACAAGCTACAAAAGCATGTTTCAAAGTGTCACCGTCTTTAAAAGTTTTTCTGTGAAATAACACCCTTAATATCATTCCCAATAAAACATTTCGGTTCATTTTGTTTCATTTTGATGATCTAAATCTAGAGTGAAATGATGAAATCAAAACACAAGTGTTCTTGTCAGAAAACAGGAAGAAAGGGGTTTATTTTTGCCTCTCAAATGGAAAACAAAGGATTCCTGAGGCTCGCCCTGATTTATTTTTCCAATTTTAAATACTTTAAGAGCAGCGGAAGTGCTACTGGCATGGTAGTATTTCTAACAGTCAATAAATCTAAAATATTATGTGTGAATATTGGAATGAAGCCATTAAGAAGATTACAGCATGCAACGCACCAGAGGGTCCACAAGAGAAAAGGGCTAGTAATTCAGGACAACTGTGACCACTGACCTTTGAGCAGCCACGGCCACTGGTCAATGTGGCCCAGTAATGGACTGCACATGCACACAGTTACCCAGCCTGTGATCATAATTTAAATGCTTTGGGGGAAGATTTTTTAGAGGAGCTCCTTTTAAATCTCGGTTAACTTATTAACTAATCAAACAATACCTTTCAGGCTTCAAAACTATTTATTAACGTAAACCACATAAAAATTGAGTTCTTCAGGATTTTGTCAGATCTTACTTAAAACATTTGCCTTAAACTGTGTTGTAATACTTTATTGTATTTCCTCCAGAGTTCTAAAGGCCAGCCTTGAAAAACTCATAAAAATGAAAACTTTATTAGAGATGCACTGAATAATCACCTAAAATATTTTAGAAATTCACTACAATTTTAAAACACCCCTATTTTCAACAAATGGTATTATTCTATCTCAGAGCTTTTATTTGCCGAGTCTTCAGCTGTCGGCAAGTCTGTGGCCTTCAAACAACAGCATCTCTGCTATTGCCTGGGCTGGCTTGCAATGCTCCTTTCACCTACATGCTCACAATGGCAGTCAGCCTGATGTGGTGCTAAGGAAGCCGATACTGACTCTTTTTTTTTGCATTTTGTATAACCTCATATTTGTATCTGTACATCTGGGAATGCTGTTTAGCATTCCTATACATTTAAATCAATATCTTAATTACAAAAAATTCTACAAGAGAAATGCTTCATAGTGAAAACGAATTCCCACTACACTGAGACTTCAAAGGCTCTTCCCACGGATCAAGCTCAGTGGACTATACAGATTTTAATATCGTGTCCAGAAAGGCTGAACTGAGTTCCTCTCTTTCTCCTCTTTATAGTAAACAACCTTCCCTCCTAAAGCTAACAGTCAGAAATGTGCATACCCTAAGGAAAATGTTTTGAAAAGCTGGAATTCTATTTTCCTAACTATGTTTCTATCTAGTGAAAAAGTGTGTGGATAGATTTCTAAATGCATATTGAATTCCTCCTGGCACTCTACAGAATTCCATACCAAAGCATGTAGCTACATTACGTTAAGAAGACAATATCAGCACCCAATGGTCTGCATTTGGATTATTTACATAGAACAGTTTTACTGTAGTGACAATTCAGTTCAGTTTAATGAATTTAAAGGCCAGAGAATGGTTTGCTCATTGATAAGCATAAGTAATTCTGCTTTGACATTAAACTCCCATTTTCCTATCACTGGCCATAAGAACAATCTAGGCTAGTACTAGTTCATTCCTTAAATTAAATTTTTGTAATTTATCTTCTCAAACTTCCTAATAATGGAGAAAATTGAGATAAAATATATTCCAAGGTTTACTTTTAATTCTCAAATTTTAAAAAATTTGAAAAGAATGGACACTTTGAGGGTTTTTTTTAATAAGGGAGTTATTTTAAACTTACAGTTATGCTATAAAGATATTTAAATAGTCATTAAATCTGTACAGAAATAGCAATAGTTTGAAATTTTACCCTAAAGAACATAAAAGCCAAAACTGCATTTTTACATAGACTATTTAATATGAAATACAGAATGTATCTATTAAGAGCTGCAAACACACACACACACACACACACACAGACCCTCCGTAAGATCAAAGAGCTGAAGAGAACCGGCACTTAATTTATCAGCTTTACAGACAAAAGACAGTTTTCATCATTTCAAAAGGATCCGTTGTCTTTTATGACAAACTGGGTTTGCAGTTTAATTTACAAATAGAATTCTAAGTAAGCATTCTTTGCTCTGCCAAAGCAGATGACAAACTGTAGGTTTTTATTCTTGTGGCCCTCAGCAGGACAGGAAAGATTAAAATAAAACTGAAATAATTTAGAAAAAAACAAATAAATGTTTCAGAAAGTTGAGAGAGATCAAAGCCAGAATTTTCTGACCCCAACTGTACAAGCATTTCTTATTATATTGACCAGTGCCATCAGATCATTAATTAAAAGGAAAAGCGCTGGCAGGTGGCAGGGAAGCAAAAGCCGATAATTGGCCCCTTCTTCTTCTTGCCTTCAAAAACTCTCATTCTTCTGCAAGACATGCCACTAGGCAGACAGAATGCCTACTTTGTAATATAATGATTAAGATGAGATGAAGAGACTTGATGTTTAAAGAAACTCTGCCTAATGAATGCATCTAGCTTCTTAATTATGATCCCATTTCTGCAATAAGGAATATGGTATTCCATTTAACATCTCAACTGCCAAAAGGTAAAAATATTAAAAATAGAATCTGCATTGATTCTTCTTATAAACCTTGCATACACTGACTTTAAAGGTTCAGATACAAAGTAGAAAATAGTAACTTGAGGGTCCAGCAACAAACATTCTTGTTCACCACAGATATCCCTTGGACTTACCACATCACTGGGTAGGTTGCTCAAGTCATTAAATGGTGATTCTAAAGTGTTTGTGTCAACATTTAACACAACCACATCTTCCAATGATTTATTTTTCACTCTCTGTTTAAAAACACAATTATGGAAAAAAAAAGTCTTGTTATATTTTTCTTACAAAATTATGATGAGTTTGGAAACAAAAAATTATCTTAGTGCATTCAGTTTAGGAAAATTCAATATTATAAAATAACATAAGCAACTTTACTTTCTGAGAAAGAAAATTTGACTATAACTTATTCAAAAGATTAGATTAAAAAGCTTAAAATAGAAAATTTCCTCATCTCATATCAAATTAATATAACTGCCAAAAATTTAGTACAACAAAAACTTGGAAAATAGGCAGAGGTACATCAAAACATAAAAACTGCAGGCTTTATCATTTGAATGTCAATCCTATGATATGGTAATTTGTTTCCAGCTTTAAATCTACTTTAGCATAAATTCAGTGGAGAGACAATTAAAAACCCTTAACTATGGCCACAGTATTAAGCTACACGCCAAGTGAGTAAATATTCCTATACTCTGTACCAATATGCATCAATGAGTAGGACTGAAACTGAAATGGGAACCTAATGCAAAGACTACTACTATGCCATTTGTCCATTGTATCCTCACATGAATTTCTTTGTAAAGGAGGAAAATTTAAGTCCATCAGATTGACATATCTTCCCATGTTGTTTGAAAATCTAGTAAAGTGGTATTTCAATGAGTTTACAAATAACAAGTAAGTTATAAAAACTTTATCTAAGTTGTTAAACCTAAAGAGGAAATACTTATAGTTTTCTCTGTTTCACATATCTACCAAATTACTGAATTCTGCTGTCACAACATTCTTCAGATGTAACTGACGCCTTCAAGAAATGAAATACAACCATGAATTCAGAATTCCACATTCATACAGGCTGAGAGGTGAAAGGCAATAAATAATTTCAGTGAAGTACTAAGGGCCTTCTACACAAAGCACTTAGTACTTTTAGTTAAATGAATGATTATCAAAGCTATCAAAAAAATGAAGGCCAACATGTTGCCAAATCTGAAAAAGACTAAAAACCTATATATACAAAATGTTCAATAAATGCCAAACAGAAATATAAAAACTATGCCAAGAAAACACCTCTAGGAAAAACTTAAGTACTCTACAGTGACAGAGGCTCACCGGAGTGAAAAGGCCAGCAGGATGGATGGATTACAAGGGGTAGTTTCTGGATGTACTGACATCAGACGTCATATGTGCAACTACACCAATCTTAAACACACTTCCGTAATTCAAATAAGTAATCAAATAAGTAATAAGTAAATCAAATAAGTAATTAAAAAAAAATGAATGATTATCTTTTTCAGAGAGAAAGAGAGACAGAGACAGAAACAGAGAGACAGAGAGAGATCTATGTAGCCCTGGCTGTCCTGGAATACTATGTAGACCAGACCAATCTTGAACTCACAGAGATCCTCCTGTCTCTGCCTCCAAAATGCTGTGATTACAGGCATGTTCCACCAGCTAAGTGCTTCCATTTCAAACTAGTTTAACCAATTATTCTGTTACAAATTGATTCTAATTCAAGTGCCTCTGACCCATTTTGGATCTCAAATCTTTGAGCATTTAGTAGAATGTGAAATTTCCTACAGAAATGATAAGTTGGGATGAGGAATTTCTATGTGCTTAGAAATCCACAATGTAGACTGTGCATTCTCAAGGCACATGGTTTTAACATGTCTTGTAAAAGATATTGAAGTTACTATAAACTCAGAGTTAAAAGATGGCTACCTCTAAGTTATTACCAAAAAATCATTTTTCTGGTAAGATAATTAACATTCTATAGAAATGTAGAAATATACTCATTTCCAAGCTTTCTCGTGTATAAAAATATTTAAAAGGTTTAAATGCATAACTAAATACATATATTAACTATATTTTAATAGAACTTTACGGGCAAAATATATAATGCCATTTTAAGACATTTTAAATATGTCATAATATGATGACTGTTTCACTTTTTTACTTTTTTGTGGTGTTCTCATGCCAGAGGAACTGATATGACCCAGAAGACTAAATCTATTTTTCCCAATGAGAAATGAGTTTTTCTAAACACTCTAAAATAAAGACTATGTGTCACAAAGATGTTTCTGATGACATTATTACAAAAGTCTGAGTAATAGTATCAACATGATATGGAGACTTTTTAAATTACTCTTAGTTTTTAAGGCAGATAATAACATTAAATTGTATTCAAGGAACCACACAATAAAAGTAGAAAAAATCTGTTTGCTACTAATAGATAAATTAAAACTCTAATGTTAGAATAAATCATAATATCAAAAGGGGAAACGTAGGTTAGAATTTAACTATCTTGAAAACACTGATAGCATTATACTTTGTTTTCTCCAGATCAAGTGTTAGCTGTGTCTTCTCTATCTAGGGATGTAAGTCAGAAATGGCACCTCTTCCTCTGTCTCATAGTTTTATATCTTATACTTTTGTAGGGGTGCAATTTAAAAGTAAATATATATTTTTTCCAGAAAAATAAGAACATAATGCTTGCCACAGAGAGAAAGGCTGGTAAAAATAGTGAGGTCCTGGTGTGGCAGTCTCTCTGACGTCTTGCAGATTCAGCCCTTGCACACACTCGAGGCCGTAGGCCTTGTGCACATTGATGTGCTGTACTGGCACCGGGCAGCAATCACAGAGCCTCGGGGGAAGGTCCAGAACTGCAGAGCTCTTCCACATGAAAGCAGGCAAGGCTGCCCTTGCATCTGCAGCATCTGAGGGTCTCCAGTGAGCACTGAGTCAGCATTTAATTCCACCCAGAGGTCTGGGTGTCAGGGAAAATAAAAACTGTTTCTCTTATCAGAAATAAGTTTGCACTTTGAAAAGATACTTTTTCATCACTCCTTATTCACAACTATGGAAAAACAAGTGAAAGGAAGTTTCTAAGAACATTAATTTCATGTGTTAGAACCTGGAGGTTTTTATACAATTAATAGTATTAGTAGAGACTGTAAGGACCAAAAAGAGGAGAAGACTTTTTAGATTTTCCTTCAAAAATAGTTTCAATTACTAAACAAAGGCAAAAAGTTATTCATTACTCATCTCTGTCTCATATATTACCTATACAAATATCTATATTCAGTTTAAAACATATGTATTATAAAATAAAAGCAAAAGCTAAAATTTTAACTTAAGACTGTTTGACAGTGTTATAATAAAGAATGAACTATCATCTTACTGTAGCTTAAAGAAAGCTGCCAAGTGATTTTTTTTTTAATATTTATGACTGTATGTCTATGTGTTGGGAACTGGAGCTACAGATGGTTGTTAGGTGCCTTTGGGGTGCCAGGAATCTCACCCCGTTCTTAAGGAAGAAGTGCTCTTAACTACTGAGCCATCTCTCCAGCCCCAAAGCACCTCATTTAAAGGAAGCTCAAATACATTTTTTTTTCCTTCCCTATCAACAAGTTGAGCACAGGCTGATAAACAAGATAAGCACAACACAGAAACGTGGGAATGTCATGCAGTCTAAATCTGGCTCTAAATGTCCCACTTCATAAAAACAAAAAAAACCAAAAAACCTGAAAGTTAGAATGCGCTTTTTCTTCACTATAGTATTTTTCAAAAAGTACAAAAATCAATTTCAGAAAAAGATTGAGGGGAAAATAAATTATATTTTCATTTTTCAAAAAATTATTTTAAATTTAAACTTTCTTTTTAAGTGGCAAATAAGTATGTGACAAATTAAATAAAATACCTAGTATGCATCCTCATCCACAATTTGTTATTTGTTTTAAAGGCTGTTGTAGAAGCATTCCACACACAGAATTAACATAAGAGGTACTCTCTTCAACTTTAAATAATTTTCATCTCTAAGTAAATACTAAAAAATTATGTGTGCCATTAGTACATTTAGTGTAGAAATTATGAAAGTTGATCTTTGTTACTTTTAAGGAAAAAATCCAAGCAATTAAATACATGAAAGTCAAATTTGGATTATATCATACCTGATCTTATCACAGATCCTACCTATCTGTTCATGTTTCATTTCATACACTTCACCCTTGGCTTATAACAGTTTCTTAATATTAATAAAATATAAGGAGCCACAAATTTATCCAACTTCAATACTATAAGCATATTAAACCTACTGAAATGCATTAGAATCTATACTTTAGTCCTGATAGAACAAAAGAATCATTGCATTAGCATTGGGGGGTGGAAAGCTCCAAACCTGAGAATAGATAAAATTCTAGAATCAAAGCTTTTCTCAGGGATAGGACTCTGTCATAGTACAGAATCTTTTCTGATCAAAGTAAAGACTAGTGTTGGAAACTAGAAGAACCACACCTCACTCATCAGTGGGCTCATTAGCACTGTGCTCATTATTAGTGAGTGTTATTCTGCACAATCAGCAAAAGAAAAATTTGTTTGAATGAAACTGACATCAGCTAGCATAATAATGCCCCTCAACTGACTCAATCTTACTTTTTAGCCTTTTGGTAATTTATATGCCAATCTTAGAAGAAGTCCTTTCTAAAATCTTACTGACTGTAAACCCAAGTGTTTAAAGTATAAGGAGTTTCAATTGAGGGATAAAATAAGCAACAAAAATAATTTTTAATTGATGTGATGACAACAGGAAAAAAAAACCCTATGACAACAGAAAAAAAAAAACCCTACTAAATTCATCTTCTACAGCAGGACTGAAACTTTGACCTTAGAAAGGATATTCTTGTTCTTCTCCTTAGTTCTGCCTGTCACAGCAGCCCCTATGCACCACAGGCTGGCAAGACTTGAATCACAGAAATGAGCCACTACATCAGAGTAATGTGTTTATCATTAGTATGCTAAACTCACAGCTTGAAAATCAACTGAGAAAGTGGAAATAATGAAGAATAAAAGAAAAGAAAACTGTTTGACTTGGTGAATCATAAGCACAAAGTTTAACTTCAAAATATTGTCTTAAATATAAGATATATAAAAAAAAAAATCTCTCTTTGATCACCTCCCCCTGAGGGGGGAGCAGCCTTCCCAGGCCACAGAGAGAACTGATAGACTAAGATCAGAAAGGAGAGGAGATCCTCCCCTATCAGTGGACTTGGGGAGGGGCATGCATGCAGAAAGGAGAGGGAGGTTGGGATCGGGAGGGGAGGAGGGAGGGGCTTATGGGGGGGATACAAAATAAATAAAGTGCAATTAATAAAAAATTAAAAAAGTTTTAAAAAAATCTCAAGTTGTAAGAGATCACTGCTCATCAGGGAACAACAATTTTAGTATTTAAAAGTGACCATGTGACATCAAACACAACCATTCCCAGAGGTTTCATGCCATTACAGGGCAAACTAGTATAGTGCATAAACTGAAGTGATTTTAGTGGCTGAAAATATCCCCTTAAGCATATCCACAATGTCAACTTCGTACATCTTAGTATTAGCCAAATATGCTCTAAGTAATAGTCCTTTATCTATTACTTCTAATTAATTAGTTTCATAACTTTCTTACTGTAAAATATATACTCACCTCCATGAGACTGGAGTGTATTCCAATCAGGTATGGCATTGGGGCACTAAATTAAAAATATATGTGTGTATAGATTCATATAGTTCATTAAAACTGAAACAACATAGAAGTAAGTCAAATGCTTAAAAACTAATTTCAAGTGCTCAGTTCTAACATAAGACATTACAGATATTCAAAATTATTCAATGTACAAAAGTTAAATTTCATCTTACAGGCTATTACTACATTTAAGGCTGGATTACATAAAATTATCTAAATCAGTTATTATTAAATCAAAAGTTCTATACCTAAACAACATATTTTATTTAAGAAGACTACCAGGGTGTAGGTCACATTCAATCTTTTCCAAATAGTTGATAGCAAATATATTCTAAATAACCATCAAAAGTATCTGCATTCCTTTTATACATATTTCTCGTTCAATTTGAATGTTTCTGTTATTTTAATGGGTATTTTATGCCTGTTATGTCACTCAATACCTACTGTGTCAGTCCACCACTAAGGCACCAAATGTTTGCCTCATCATGTTTTCACTGTTCTAGAACTGTGATGCAGACATAGTAAGTGCCCGTGCCCCTCCCCTCACCAACCTTCAGAGTCTTCTTTTGTTGTTACTAATAGTGATTGTACGAAAAGTCTAAGACTTTCAATGTTAATGATTTTAAACTAATTAACTCAAGTCATGATTTCGGGAGGATACCAGATCCAGGCACTAGGAAAGAAACTTAGATACAGTTTGAAACAATGTAAATGGGATACATTTTCTCCTGGATCTTACACTGTAGCAAAGAAATACAGATACTAAATCATTTTAGTATGTCACATATGAATTATGTAAATGCTAAAAAATTGTTAGGAAATAGAAGTTGCAAAGTATTCATTTTGAAATTTCAAACTAAATTATAAAAAATACTATGAGGACAGGCAGATGTTTATGAAAATAATAAATAAATAATATAAGAATAATTTTAAAAAACACATTTGGGGAACCTTTCTATAGATATCTCAGACCTTTAACCTTTTTTTCTAATGAAAATTCTTTTTCTCAAATGCTACAATGTTCTGAGCATCACTGCCATTACCCAGAACTGCCCAGCCTCCTGCATGTGCACTTCACTGCAGGGAAGCAGGAATAGGTGATGCTCACAGTCACCGTCACCAGTCCAGATATCTCACGTCATGTCAGAAAGTTCAAAATTTAGTGAAGGATGAATAACAGTGATACATGTATCCAGAGTCCCAGAGTCCGTAGGTTATGTTGTTTCTCATCACTATGCACATGCAACATTTCATTTCTACTATATTAATTCTCATTCCCGGTTGCCTTTGCTTACTGTAGCCTTGTTCCTTCACATTCTTTTAAAATTCTACACATCTGACCATCTGGATGGAGTTGGTGGGATATTCTGGAAACTTCCCTTGACTACTTACTTGTCTCATCTCCTCTAGAACTAACAGATTTTCTACCTTCAAAGGGAAAGAGAAACAATGTAGACTGTTGCACCTTTGTTGGCAGAAGGGAAAATTATTATTGCTCTAGTCCTAAGGGATCTTGTCCCTGGGTTTCTTCTGAGACTCCACAGAAGACATAAAATGCAGATCACTACCCACAGTTCTAAGGGCAGCCTTGGCCAACTGTAACAAACAAGCTGGGCAGCTATCAGTATCTTAAATATGGCACGTCCACCAAAACTCAAAAATAGTATAGCAATATTGAAATCACTATGTGAACTTCCAGTTCCCCTAAGGTTTAGAATATTTTAACAAAAACATTTATAACACAAAAGCCCACAATAACTCAAACTCCAAAGGATGTTTTAATAAGTGTTAAAATACTCAAGCCTTGTAAAACTAAGGAGTAGTATATCCATCTTAAAATGTTGGACAAACACTGAGTAGACTGGCATTTCACAAAACTGGAGTATAGCAAACTAATAATCATAGGAAATACATTCATACAAACTCTTCAAAAATGTTTCTGAAAGCTATTTGCTTTCTGAGATACAATGATATGTTCATATAAATTAAACTAGAATTAAAATAATATAGTAACAAACTCCTAAGACAAATGGGATCACTGAACATTGCTATATAGTTTATTTTTTCTCACTAATTTGTAGCAAAATCCAAAATGCACAGATGCTAGAACTGAAAACACTAGAGTATAATTTTCTACAATCATTAAATCTGACAGAATGTAGTGTTTATAGAGTCAAACGGATAGCTGTGTCTTTCCCATTAGACTGTATATATCCTACTGTGGTATGAGCCAAATCTCAGGGAAAGTCACTTTGTGATCCCAGCTGGCCATCCTACTTTGGTAAGGGTGGTGGTACATCAAAAAGAGTTCAGAGTCGACACAGATGCGCTATTATCCACATATGACACAGTGTCAGGTGCTCTTTTCTGTGGCATTACTTAGAAAAGACAATACAGATGGCTCAAAACTGTTTCTTCTTTGTGGTAGAATCTTTACTCAATCGCTTTTCTTTTTTCTTTCTTAAACTGACTTACAAAGAACCTACCTTGACACATACTATTGCAGCAATCAGGGAGGTCTGAAAGAACATGTTTGTTTTATTTAATTTACTTCTTAGAAGCCAAATCTGAATATTTTAAGAACTAATCAGAAAAGCCAAGTAAAAGACTAACTTAAGCCCTGCTTGAGCAGATAAGAATCTGTGATAATCTTACAGCCACACTTCCTCTTATCTACTTATGGATCCGGGGAGTTTTTAAGTGTTTCACAATACATGTGCCATATTGGAGTCCAGTTATTTTGCTTGATTAAGAGAAAACACTTTCTCCTGAGAGATTTTCTGAACCTAGGAAGAGTGCTGTCCACTACTGCTCCAGTTGCCACCCGTGTCTCTTTAGTGTGACCCTGCTACAGCAAATACAATGTTACAGAATTATTCTAGACTTAGATGTGCACACAGAGGTACATGGATATGCATATGTTTCTTCTGGTGAATAAAAGAAGCTTATTCGTTGCATAATGTATTCATAGCTTGCCAAGAAGGTGGTCTTTAAATGGTGGGTGGGTGGGTGGGTAGGTGGGTAGATAGATGGATGGTTGAAGTGGTAAGACTGTCAAAGGACCAAGTTGTGATATTCATCTATGGTCACAAGAGGGCATTATGGTTCTCCAAAGTCTATGGCACCTCACCAACACCAGGTGCAAACACAGAAATGTTATGTGGATCCAACTATTTCAGTAATTGAAATATCCCAATCACTTTGGAAAGTTAAGCAAGATACATGTATTCCTCAAAAAAACTGCAGCCCAATTTGGAACTTGATGTGAATTATTTGTTCTATTACCTTGATATTCATAAGATAACTTATGTTTTTCTTCCTTCAGCAAATATCAGTATGATCCTAATATCAAGAATATAAATGGAGGACAAATTTTCCCTAGGAAACTGCTCACGCTATCATATTTTCTAATGATAGAAAGAAGTTGCTTAGATGAATAAACAAAAGCTGGGACTATCATATGACTTTTGGCTCAAAAAGTTTCAAGTAATTTCTTGTTTGGACATTGATCTTGACTCTGAACCAGTGGGAACCCGGCATGGAGGCTGTTAGAACTTGGCCTAAGGACTATTTCCAGCACTGGAGCAAGCAAGCAACAAGAAAGAAAAGGGGAAAGAGCTTTTTCACTCTTAGTGGAAACAGCAGTAAAGACTTGAGGCAGGGTTAGAATCAAGAAAACAGTTCTGGAAAGAACTGGTGCATTGCTGAATACTTTAAAATAACATTTTAAATATATAATACTACAGTGAATCAAGTTTAAAGGTTGACCAGAACATTTTCACAGAAAAATTATGATGCAACTAGTATTGCAAAATGCAATTCTAATCCTATAATTAATTCTCAAAATCATCTTCATTGTCTAAGACTTTGAGAAAAGAAAATTTTACATGTTTAGTTACAGAATGTTGTATAAAAAAATCTATTGTTTATGTCAACATGAACAAACTGCATTCTCTGCCTTTAAGGAGGAAAAATATTTTAAGTGTGGTGGTCAAAGGAAAATTCTAAAATGCATAACAGAAAAGCTTACTTACTGATCTGGCTTTATACTGAGATTTGTGTTTGTGTTACACTTCACAATATAATTAAATTACATCCTGTAGTATACAAAAGTATTTTTCCTTTCAAGTTCCCCAAGGAAAGAACAGCAGGAGTGAGTCACTGGTACCTACCTCACAGCATGAGCAATACTGCTGCTACCCTATAGAAATACACACTACAGCAGTGTAATCATGGACAAGTACATGCATTGTTCTCAAGAAGACTAGTCACAGAAACTTCATGTAACACCTACCGACCATGTGTAGAAACACTGTGTATTTAAAGAATCACAATCCTTAAATACCTTAAATAATGTTTTCATGATAATTTTAAATAAGTATATTATTCGAAAGAACTTTGATTTTTACTAATACTAGTTTTGATATAAGGAAATCATCAATACCAAATGATTTTTCTTCTTTCTCTCTCTCGCTCTGTGTGTCTGTGTATGTATGTGTGTGTATGTGCATGTGTGTGAATCATATATGAATCATGCATGTATACAAAGGCATGATTTGGAGAAAGATTTCTTAAAAATTATGCTATGCCTGCATGTGATAATATGATAAAAACAATTCTTTACCCTCCAGTACCAAAACTGCTGCGTTGCAGTCTAGTTCTTGTGTAGCTTCACCATACACAATCAAAGCTTCTGCTCTGGAGTCTACTCCTTGTCTGGCCTTGCTGTATGCAAGCCTTGCTATATTCCAGTCAGGGAGAACAAGGAGGCCATTGGCCGTTGTTCTAGCTTCTAGTGGCTAAACTCAGATTACTGAGCTCACTGGGAGTTGTTTCTAAAGCCAGCCAGTTCTCACAAATACTCTCACACTTTCCACACTCTTTCTCATGATTGCTTTAGGCTGACACTTGGCTTCATACCAGACTCTGACAAATTCTTCTCTTAGAAGTAACCACATTGACAATACTGTTTTCAGGTTACTACTAAGTGAGGACGTGAAGGGAAAGGTTGTCACCACTTACCCTGATAGAGCCAATGGGATTATGGGTAGATTTGATAGAAAAATGCTGATACCTGGAAGATTGTTCTCTGACACCAGAACCTTTGTATTATCTTTGAGCCACAAAATAATTCTTACTTACACATCTTTTTTTCTAAATGACTACAGAAGAAACTTGTAAAATTCAAAGAACTATGCTTGCCAATAGATTTCTATTATCTTTGGAAAGAATACTGACACATATTGAAGTACTCTTTAATACTTACAACTAATCTGAAAGTCAGGTTTCTGTGGTTTCTTTAATCTCTACTGGCTGCAATGTAGAGATACCTTTCTAATGGCGAGATCTAGCTTTCCAGGAGCCTGGCAAAGGCCAGCTTACCAGCAGTAGTCCAGCAGGTGCGGAGGGAGCACGGGGATGTATATGTGCTGCCAGTACATCGGGTAGAGCAGGGCAGCCGATCCATGGAGACAGGCAGTCAACTAGAATTCACAGAAGGGTAACAATCATGAGGCGCTGCTGACCCTCTGAAGAAAAAGGCCTATTCAAGGTAACAAAGATGAGTGATCATCACGGAACAACTTACACAGTGACACAGCTCACACTGTGTTTACCAAGTCTACATGTAAAAGTCTGTGCCTCAAAAGTCCCTCTGAAAAGCACACAACAGCAAAAGGGGTTTCTTGGGAATCATATGCAAATTGTTATATTCAACTTGATACCATAGTTAGGGTTAAATTTTGAACCATAAATAAAAGTTGAACTGAAAAAAATTGTAGAGTCTCTTTAAAAATATTGTAGGAAATGACAATTTGTGCAGCACAGTTTGCGCATCACTCAGATTAATACAACACGATTAAGTATGGGAAGAAGAGAGGCTGAACGCTCCTGAGGGATATCATTAGGGCAAATTGCCAAAGAATGAAACATGAGCCAGTCAGGAGAGTCTGGAAGCCGTGCTAATACCAGGGGACTTAAATGTTCGACAGTTGGAGCTTCAGTAACGTGTGAACTGTGGCTTATGGTATCAAGAGACCCTGTTCACTGACACATAGAATGTCACTATTGACCAGCGAGCTGCCCAAGCTTGACAGCTGTACTACAGGAAGCCAAGTATATCATAATTTCGTATTTAAACTGCTCATTCCAGATTAACATTTTGTTTCCTAGCTTATATCGCAGCAGCTGCAATTACACTGTTGCTACTTTAGAGGTAATTGCCATTTTAATTGTTGTGTTTTGGCAAGCAGTTAATTAAAAATATTTTAATACTTAACAAAGGGATACCACTTTTTTTTCCCCTCCTGGCTAATCCCTATTTTAAAAATTACTGTAGTTATAAAGTATATTTTTACTAATTAAAGGAGTAATTAAACAAATGTTATTTTTCACTGTTTTAGAGTTTTACTATAGTCTCCATTTCAAGGTTCCCAATTAAGGTCATTTTAATTACCTTGAAAGTAAGAATTTTTTTATCAACTATATGAAAATGAAGCACAAACTTTCCAAAAGAAAATAGCTGCTTTTTTTTTTTTTTTTTTTTTTTAGGAGAAGTTAAAATATACACACAATAAGTACATCTAAAACAGTACATGCACACAAAGCCGGCAACGTTTCATTAACAGTACCACTGTGCTACATGTAAATATAAAATAGCTGCATTCAATAAAAAAGTCAATGACAATAATCGATCTAAAATAAAAACACGATAATTTTCAATCACCCTTAGCATGTATACTATATATTACCCAGTCAAGACTTTTATCAGTGTTAGGTGACAGATAATGCTGTCTGACTCAAATGTGCTATCTGATACCCACAGCACTCCAGTGCCTTGCACACAAGCTTGCTAGTTTATCGCAGCACTCTCTCCATAGATAATGCTTTTAATTCCTTAATTACAGCAAATATTACGCCAGTAGGAGGCATTCACATACTTCTGTTTAACAAGTACGGACCACGGATCTGAGTAGGTTACAAAGCAGGCTGGAGGCTGAAAATGAGACTGAACTACATACTCTGTCAAAGTCTCCAAGAGCTTTCAGACACTGGTTGGGAACTTTGCGTCTTTAAGGTTTTCTAAGCTAAGAAAACCTTTGAAAGGCAGAGTTATATACTTTCTTCATGTGGGAACAAATAACTTGTAACATCTCATTTAAAATTTTAAAAAAGAAAGTTTTCCTTTCTTATTGAGAAAAAAAATGTGAAGCCATAAGAAAAGCTCTTGTCACAATGAGGAGCTGCTGTGAGGACAAGTTTCACCCAGTGCCTGTAATGTGAATAACCACCAGATGCCCCTCCCCATAAGCCGGGCATCCCTAAACATGTTACTCAACAGTCACCAGCAAGCAATAGCATTATGTGGCAGAATGGGCTGGCTTCTTAGAAGATGGCTTTTAACACCATAAATCCTGAGTCACAAATCCTTGCACTGTCTAGTATTTGCAAAGGATACCCTTGCTAATCAGGTCTACCAGAGAAGAATTAAGTCATACAATCCTTGGATACTTTCCAGACAAGGAAATAGGGAGGAGGAAAGGTAAGAACATCGGACTTGTGTCTGGCTTAAGAAACTACACTGTATCAGTTGAATGAATACAGCTTATTCACTCACTTTACATCAACTTCAGACTTAGGTAGATGTATCTATAAGGAACCAGACTTTCCTAATGAGAGCAATTTTAATAAGAAATTGATCATAAGTGCAAGACATTCAAGCATATACTTATGAAGACAGAGGCCAAAGAAAATCCAATATTCACTATTCATCCAACAGTACACAGAGCTATACAATTTTAAAAATTGAGCAATTATGATAGAATAAAACTGAAAAGAAGACAGAGGGGCTGGAAAGATGGCTCAGCGGTTAAGAGTACAGTCTTCTATTCTAGAGGTCCTGAGTTCAATTCCTGAAAAGAACAGTAAAGTTACAAATAAAGAAAATCAAAATTATGGGGCTACAACTAGGATGTAAAGTGAATTAGAAAAAATATGGAAAAAAAAGAAATAGCTGAAAATAAAATAAATTTTATAAAGTAAAATCAAAATTATAAAGAAATAAAACTAAGAAATTAAATATACATATGTAGGTTGCATGAAATCTCGCACTCAGTTTACCAGACATAGAGCTGTGAGATGAACAAGCCGCATAGCCTGAGATGCCTACTAAGCTCACCTGGTCTCAGGTGACCGACCTTTAACATGAGAAGTTTACAGTAGGTGTAAACACTGTTAGTCACCGGTCAAACACTCCTTATTCTTAGAGGAAATCAATTCTAGTATTTCATATTTTTAGTAAAAGATTATCTGACCCAGGTTGGTCATAGTATATATAGTCCACCAAAATATATCCAAAGATTGAGTCTAAATGTTTTAAAGCCACAGGCAATAATTCAAGTAACCCAATTAAAAAATGGGGTATGGAGCTAAACAGAGAATTCTCTTTAGAAGAATATAGAATGGCAGAGAAACACATAAGGAGATGTTCAACATCCCTAGCCATCAGAGAGATGCAAATCAAAACGACCCTGAGATTTCACCTTACACCCATCAGAATGGCTAAGATCAAAAACTCAAGTGACAACACATGCTGGAGAGGCTGTGGAGAAAGGGGAACCCTCCTCCACTGCTGGTGGGAATGTCAACTGGTACAACCACTATGGAAATCAATCTGGTGCTTTCTCAGACAATTAGGAATAGTGCTACCTCAAGATCTAGCTATCCCACTCCTAGGCATATATCCAAAAGATGCTCAAGTACACAACAAGGACATTTGCTCAACCATGTTTGTAGCAGCTTTATTTGTAATAGCCAAAACCTGGAAACAACCCAGATGTCCATCAACGGAGGAATGGATACAGAAATTGTGGTACTTTTACACAATGGAATACTACTTAGCAATTAAAAACAAGGAAATCATGAATTTTGCAGGCAAATGGTGGGATTCTAGAAAAAAATCATCCTAAGTGAGGTATCCCAAAAGCAGAAAGACACACATGGTATATCCTCACTTATATAGACCTATAAGATAGGATAAACATACTAAGATCTGTACACCTAAAGAAGATAAACAAGAAAGAGGTCCAGGGGTAAGATGATCAATCCTCATCTAGAAAGACAAAGGGGATGGACATTGGAAATAGGAGAAAACAAGTAACAGGACAGTAGCCTACCACAGAAGGCACCTGAGAGACTCTACCTAGCAGTGTATCAAAGCAGATGCTGAGACCATAACCAAAGCTTCGGCAGAGTGTAGGGAATCATATGAAGGAAGGAGGAATTACTATATCCTAGAGGGGACAGGGAGCCCCACAAGGTCCAAGTATATCTGAGCACAGGGGTCTTCTATGAGACTGTTTATCCAACCAAGGACCATGCATGGATATAACCTACAACCCCTGCTCAGACACAGCCCATGGTAGCTCAGTATCCAAGTGGGTTCCCTAGTAAGGAGGACAGGAATTGTTTCTGACATGAACTCATGAGCTTCCCCCCGCCCCTGGAAGGAAGGAGCAGCCTTACTAGGCCACAGATAAGGACACTGCAACCATCCTGAAGATACCTGATAAGCTAGGGCCAGACGGAAGGAGAGGAGGATATCCCCTCTCAGTGGACTCGGAAGAGGGCAGGGAGGAGATGAGGGAGGGAGGGGAGGATTGGGAGGGAACGAGGGAGAGGGCTACAGCTGAGATACAAGTGAATGTATAAAATTATTTAAAAATAAAAAATATTTAAAAAAAGAAAATCAGAAAAATCATAACATTTATTTGCTGACACTAGCAAAAAAAAAATGAATACATTCCATATGCCAATAGACAAGGACATAATACTGAACACCCAGTCATCATCAAGCTTACATGTCATAGGGAAGACTAACAATAAGGATATCATACCTTGGAAGTTGAGCATCCTCATATAAAATCTCCAAACCCCAAGGGCCTCTAAATTCTTTTTTTTTTTTTAATGACAACATGATATTAAGTGGAAAACTCTACCCCTGACCTCAGGTAGCAGGTTTCAGTCAAAATGCATATATACAAAAAATACTGATTAAAATTACCTTCATGTTACATGCCCAAGGAACATACAAAACTTGAAAGAATTCTGTTTGTATTCTGATCCCACACTCAAATATTTCATAATGTATCTGAAAATATTCCCAGTCAAAACAATCAGAAACATCTCTGCCCCAAGTATTTCAGATGAAAGGTCATGTCAGTAAGAAATGCGATGAGATCTAAACTAGGGTGAGTGTGGGAAGTCAGAGAAGCTTTGTAGACAGGATTGAAGGACAGCTCTGATATGACTGGAAGTGCCAAATAAAGTAAGAGGACAGTCTCCTGTGGAACTGGGAAGAACATTCTCGGCCAATGGGAAATGACAATCACAACCTTGCATTAGAAATGCTCCTAGTCTCTGCACAGAGCAATTAGAGGCTATTGAGATTACACAGAGTACGCGGGAAGATGACAGAATATGGGCTCAGGCAGGAAGTAGAAGCAGCTGCAGGGTATGGCAAGGATTCTACATTTCAGTCTGTATGAGGTCTTTCCACAACTTTAAAAAGAGTGAGAATCATGAAAATACAGTACTGAAAATGTTAAAAATAAAAACAATAAAAGAGTATTGAGGGTCACAGTAAGTTACCAATAAGGAATACTATGTGAATTAAGCAAATAAGAGAAAAAAACATATTCCAGACATTTGTTTGAAGGGTGAAATTAGATCAATTTAACAAGCCAATGAAGAAGAATCATCTTTTAATTTACAATTGATTAATCTCTAAATTTAAAGAAAAACTACATCCCAATGGTCTTTCTGCAAATTAACACGGCCCAAGGTTACTGGCTGGCTAGTGGGAGAACTAATATTCTACACTGCTTTTCTACTGGTTAGTAGTTTCTTTAATCACAAAACTATTTTTTAATATTTGAATCGAGTGATGATTATAAAGAAATGTTTGGGGAAATGGAAATTTTATATATGGCAAAGGCAGTTTCACAGCAAAATGCAGTCCTTCCATATCACCACAGATGCATAGCCTTTACCGTTATCATTATCTCCCAGCAGAATGGCACAATTTCCAGTCAGGGATCCTCCATGAATAGAGTATTTTTGCTACAGTCTTCTTCTGCTGTTGTACCGCGTATATATGAGCAAGTTTACAATCGTTCATATCCACCACTATACTACCATAATACATTTATTAAATTCTTAGCATAAGTCTACAAAGTATGCAGAAGAACTATAAAAGGAAACCTGTAAATTAAAAGGAAAAGAATAATCAAATAAATTGGACAGTTAGCCCTTGGTCATGAATAGAAAGACAACATTTTCAAGATATGAGCTCTTCCAAAACTGACAGAGTCAGTGCAATCAAAACCCCAGAGCATTGTTCTCTATACATCATTGATGTCTGTATGGAGCTGACACAACACTTGTCATCTAGAACACAATGTACCAAATATGTATATTATTGGAACTGAAGCCACAGTAATGAACAAAATATGTGTCTCTGTCTTCAAGATGCTAATGTTTTTATTTTCTTGTACAATCCAACTTATTGTCACATTCATCTCTGCCCAACTCTTTGGATTTCTGTAACTGCCACACTAGCTATAAATGCTAGTACCCTCAAACACAATTCCTCCCTGCTTGTCCTTTACCCTTTGTTAAATATGCTGCTTTCTGGTTTCCACTTCAGAACCTGCTCAGTAGCAACGTGGGTTTGGCCAGAGAAGATCCATTTCCTTTTATTCCACTAAAAAGTTATTTAAATCTTCCTGCCTGCCTTCTTTCCTCACAAGCATTGATATTACAAATAGAGGACCATGGGATATCCATATGGATGAAACAACAATTACATGATTTGTGCATATTTTAAAATAAAAAACTGAATGGAAAAATTCTATTTGTTACTAGAAAGAACTCTACAGAAACTTTTTATTCACATTAATTTTTCTTTATTTTACTTTAGTAAACATGATTTTTACTCTAAAACTTGTTTCCTCTCAGTCTTTCTCCTTTCCATAATATACACATATAGTAAATATGTGTGTATTATATTATATATAAATATATTATACATTATATTATATATTATATATCATAATATATCATATAAAAGGTAATAATATAGTATATACTACATAATCATATATAAATATATTTATTATATTATTATAGTAACATAGTAATATGTATTATATGTAATATATAAGAAACATACATATATATATATATACACAAGCACAGATCTCATAGTTACATATTAATTACGTATATAATGTAGCCTAGACATGCTATAAATTCCTTTAAAGAATTCAGCTTTCTATGGACTAAAGTAACAAGAACCATCTTTCTATTTTACAAGAATCTAGTGTGTGCTTTTCTTTGTAGCAGTGAATGTAAAAGCTAGCCTTACTTTTTAATTCGACTGACCACCAGTGCCACAGGAACTGTATATGACTGGTCGCTGAGTAAACTTGTCACACTGACACACTTAGAAAAAGCTTTTGCTTTGTTTTGTTTTGTTTTTGTTTTCTGGAAGGAAAGTCTATTTAACCTGAAAGTCTTCTCTTTAAAAATATATCAAACTCCCATAGAATGAAGGTAAGGCCCAGATGGAATGGAAGAGACCAAAAGCAGAAGGCTCTAAATCAACATGAGCAAAGCTCACAGTAACTTACAGAGACTGAAGCAGCATGCACAGGGTTTGCAGGGGTCTGCACAGGTCCTCTGAGCCTAGTATAACTTTTACTTCACTGTTTTTATTGGACTCCTGAATGTGTGAATAAGTAGGTCTGATTCTTGTGCCCTCTCTTGGGCTCTTTTCCTTCTCAGTCTGTCTTGTCCAACTTGCATGTGATATTTTTTGTCTTAACTTGTTATACTTTAATGTTTTATACTTAAAATATATTAAATAATTCCATTATAGTATTAATTAATATGCAAATTATATTTCCATACATCAAGTATGATTTAAAAGAAAAACTGAGTGTCCCTTAAGTGAATTTTCGTGTGCCATTCTCCCTCCTCCATTTCCCATACTCAGAGGGTGTGTCACAAGTGTGCTCAGTGCATGTGCACGTGCAGGCTAAAGGAAGACATCACACAGAGTTTTCTATCACTCTCCATCCTTGAAACAGGGAGATCTCTCCTGTTTTCAGCTCACCACTTTAGCTAGATTGGCATCAGCATGTCCTCTTCCCTTCCATGCTGGGGTAATAGGTGTGTGCCACCACAGCCCAGCTTTAACATAGGTTCAAAGAATCCAAAGTCAGATCTTCATTCTTGTGCAAAAGAAAGTTCTAGCCACTGAGCCATCGCCCCCGCTTTGATGAGAGCTCTTACTAAAACGACAGGCTTTGTTATATTGGCACCACTACAGAACCACAAATTGTTCACTTTTAGCATCTTCAAATGTAGCAACTAACAGATAATCATTTTAGTAGTCATCAAAGTTGTAGCCCCCACGCTTGAGAACCTGAGCGGATCCTCAAAATCCACATCAAAGAGGACAAGAACTGACTCCCCCAAGTTTCCTCTAATTTCCACACACATACTGTGGCACTTGCTCAGGCACATACAAAGTAGATAAATGAAAAAAAAAATAATTTGATCAATTTACCACGAAATCAATACTCTAATACCCTGTGTTTAGAAAAATCTGCCAAAATGCCAAGCATTTCCTTCAAGGTAATGATCTTCCTTTCTTTTCAGGTGTTAACTATTACAAATTGCCTCTTACTTCATGGTGCCCTGTTCGATTTGGGGTGCTCTGGTAAAACACTGACCAAAATCAACTCAACTTAGAAAGTAAGAGATTTACTTGAGCTTATACTTAAAATTCATACTGGTCACTGAGAGAAGTCAGATCGGGACCTGATACAGAGAACATGGAAGAACACCACTCACTGCCTTGCTCAGCTAGCTCTCTTAGACAGCTCAGGACACCCTCCAAAGGGACAGTACTGTCCACAGAGGGCTGAGCACTCCTACATCAACAACATGCCAACAAGCCAGTCTGAAAGAGGCAACCGCCAGTTGAGACTCCACTGGAAAACTTGGCAGCTGAGGCTCAGAGGACCTGACTAACTCCATTTTGAGACTGGGCCCAGAACAGAGCCAACGTTCTTGCCACCCTTCTCCCTTTCCGGCTTGACAAGTTCCTGGAAACCCCTCACTTCCCCCCACTGCCCACACAGGAGATGGGCAGCCAATCAACAACTGCCCCGACATTTGTCCTGGGGCTATATGAGGTGACTATTCCTTCACTAAGGTCAGACCCAATCAAGAACTTAAAAGTATCCCTTACCATGAACCAAACCAATCCTGGTAAGGATTATCTAACCATGACTAGAAATCCCTAGCCAGCTTTAAAAGGAGCCTGAAGGCGCCTCTCAGAGTCACCATTTTGTATGAATGGTCTACGCCTGCATGCTGGTTGTCTCTGCAGAATAAACACTCTTTGCTTTTACACACTATTTGAGCCTGGGTTCTTCCTTCAGTGATTCTGGAACCCTTATAAGACTAAGTAGGAGAGTAGGAGACTGTTTCTGCATTGGCAGATGAGGTTGCTCCAGGCCTTTAAAAGACCCAAATGCCACTAAATCTATAGGCTAATGGAGGACTGGTATCTGGCTGTAGTGACTGACTTCAACAGAAGACAAAAAGAAACAGAAGAAAAAAGGACTAGAAGTGGAGCCAGGGCCATCTCTATGGAAATTCTTGATTCTTTGTCCCGTAATGAAAGTGAACAGAAAACCAAAAGCAAAACAACAAAAATCCCCATCACAAACTTGGAGATTCTTAAGGAATAAAAGATTGTGTCATTCTACCAAGTAAAATTTCAACCACCTGAGGTTCTGACTGAATATGGAAATGAAAATGGAATGGACAACAGGAAGCCCTATGTATCCATTATAGCCTCAGGACCAGTTACAGGAATAAACACAACAATTCATTTCCAGTACAGAAAAAAATGAATACAATGAATACAAAACAGTTTTTATTGAATGCCTTACCCTTACCTCATACTGTACAAAAGCCAAAAGAATCCCAAGCCATGTCAGCTCATATACTGAACAAGAATCAATATTGCAATATTAAAATAACCGAATTAAAGAGTTCAGGATGTACTGATACTATTTCCTGGAGTCATCAACATTTAGATCAGCTTCTTTAAAAAACAAACTCCTGTAGCAGAAAACACATACACAAAACCCATTGTTTTTTTGTTTTTTTTTTAAAGTCTACATAGAAATTGGCCTCTCACTCATAAAACACAAAATTGAGTTAAGAAATTGTAAGTTAAGAGCTCAAGCATTTCCCTGATGACCTCATCATCAGACATGCAGTGAGTGCTGGAGGTGTTCTTGAAGAAGTGATGGGAGTAGCTGGAAAGGAAAACAGACATAAAAACATTCAGTCTTATATACGGGACACTGAATATACACTTGGGGAAGAATGAAAGGTGCAATTTCATGTACTCCCTCAAATGTCCTTTTGCTAAAGCCTGCTGTGTATTATCACTGGCTCTTGCTCATAAGAGAATGACCACATCTGACCAGAGGTCTGCCTCACAGTTCCTCAGGAAGCTGGGAACAGATCTGTCACAAGATCCAGTTATACCATTCTTGGGAATATACAAAAAGGATACTCCATCCTACTACATGGCCACTTTATTCACAGTAGCCAGAAAACTGTAAACACCCTAGATGCTCATTAACTGATAAATGGATAAAAGAAATTTTGTACATTTACACAATAGAATATTGCTCAGATGTTAAAAAATGTAAATCATAAGATTCTCGGGTAAATGAATGCAGCTAGGGAAAAAAAATCATTCTAAAGGAGGTAACCCAGACCCAGAAAGACAAATATGGTATATATACACTTACATGTGGATGCTAGCTGTTTGATAAACAAGCTACAATCTCTACAAGCACAGAGATTAGATAAAAATAAGGAACAGGGAGGGGACAGATCTCTCTAGAAAAGGAAAATAGAATAGTTATAGAAGAATGGGGAGACCGAAATGTGAGGATCAAATGGGCACAAGGAGGAATAGGGGGATGAGGGAGGGAATGTGGAGAGAGACAGCTAAAATTAATGGCCACTGAGGGGTCATATGAAAACCTAATACAGTAGAAGCTTCATAAAATATATACATATATAAAGGCAATCTAAATGAAACTGCCAAATAATGGGTAAGACAAGACCCCCAAGTGGATATCTCCTGTCATCAAATGAAGCCACATAAGAACCCCCAAATAACTCAGGTTGTTGCCAAGGTTATGGGTTATTCTCCACAAACTGAGGATAACTGACACCATTGCTAATGACAATACCTACACAACTCATTGAACATGGGGAAGTCAAGATGGTGACTACATAGAGCCCTCACCCCTATGGACTAGTCTTCATATTACTGGAAAGTACTCTGCACAATATCGCAGGAGGAAGGTAGACATCAACACAGCTAAAACCTTTTTGATCTACAAAAGTGACCCTGACTGCAAGATACACTGGCACAATAGTGGCACAAAACTTGTGGGAGTAATCAACCAACATCTGATTTGACTAAGGTCTACTCCATGAGATGGAACTCATCTAGACACTGCTCTCAAGTAGGCAAGAACTGAAACCAGATAGGCCAGGGACCTAAGGAAAAGCCCAATACTAAAGGAATGTATTCTACTAAAGGAATGTAGCAATAAAATGACCCTTAAAAACATTCTGCTACACTCAGATCTGTGCCTTGCTTAGCCATCATCAAAAGAAGCTTCCTCTTGGAGTAGATGGGAACAAATACAGAGATCCACAGCCAGACAGTGTACAATGTGCAGAGAGCGAGAGACTTTGAAACACTCATTCTAATTGGGATGTCTCCTCAAATCCCTCTCCTCAAGGCTCAAAGAACCCTGCAGAAGAGGCAGCAAAAGAGTACAAGAGTCAGAGGGGATGGAAGACAGCAAACAAATAAGGCATTTTTAACACAGCAGAACTGACACACATATGAACTCACAGACTGAGGCAGCATGCATAAGACCTCCCCAGGTTTGTGCCAGATGGAGTCCGGGCACTGTGAGAAGTGGACACAGGTCCCCAACTCAAATCCAGAAGCTATCTCCAATTGATAACCACTTGCAAATAAAAAGTTAGTTCTATCCAATACAATCTCACTAGGGACAAATATCAATGCCCAGGAGTAAATGGTCAACACAAAACAAACTCAATGGCATCTTTGGTTTTTTGTCTTTGTCTCACAATGCTCTGACAGGGGTTTGGGGGGGCACTGTTTTGTTTTGTTTTTATACCTTACAGGTCTTGTGAGTATATATTATGGCTACCAGTTTTGTTTTGTATGGTATTCCTGTGTGTACAAACTTATGTTTCTTGTGCTTTTTCTTTGGCTCTTTTCTTTCTGTTTGTTTGTTTTATCTGATCCCGGTTTGTTTGTGGTTGTTTTTATCTTTTTTTATTATTATTTTTAGATGTCTATTTTCTAAGAAAAACAGAAAATTTATGTATGGATTCTGATGGGATGGGAGGTAAGGAAGATCTCAGAGAAGTTATGGGAGAAAAATCTGTAATTAGAATACATGAATAAAAAATCTATTTTCAAAATAGATTTTGAATAAAATAAAAAGAGGGGAAACTATAAAGTCTCCTTCAAGAATTTTGCTGTTAAAGATTGGGTAGAGTAGAGTAGGGTAGGGTAGGGTAGGCTAGGGTAGGCTAGGGTAGGATGGCATTTTTTAATGCCAATTAGGACTATGGAAAACAGGCAATCTAAAATATTGAGTAATTATACACAGGCTTGTTAGGGTAACCCACAAATATTTTATTTTCTAGCTATGAAAATGTGTGTTCTTAATAGTTATTTGAATCGAGCAATGCCTGGCTGGCAGGGTATGTAAATGTCATCTCCTCACCCGCCTTTAAAAATAAGGCAAGCTGTCATGGGGAAGGTGACCTTACTCAGACTGCCAGTAGAATAAGGAATATGGCTTTTTGCATAATAAAGAGCTGGCCACAGAGCTGAGGCAGGAAGTAGGAGTGGCAGAACTTCCACGCAGATGCTGATGGAGAAAGAAGGAAGGCAGGAGACTAGACAGTAGCTGGAAAGCAGGCAATGATAACCACGTGAAGGGATGCAATGGAGGAGCAGAAGTTAGCAGCTACCTGAGAGACTGCCCCAGCAAAAGGTCAACAGCCTTGAACTCTACAGATGTCTCCATCTTTAATTAACCCTAGAGCAGGATCTGCAGAAGATGGAGATGAGCATTCAAATTAACATTAAGAACAGGAAGCAAAATAAGACAGTCAGAGAATCTGACTAAGCTTGAGTAGAAAAATAATCATTAATGGGAATGCTAACATACTAGATTTATTTGTTTTATAAGACAGTCATGATAAAAGGGCATGAAGGTTGAAAATACATTCTTTGAGAGTCAGACAGATTGGTTTAACTATACACTAGTTTTATGAGGTTGGGAAGTTTGCCCGAGTTTCAAATTTTTGCTTTTCATTTTTCCACTGAGATACCAACAGCACATATCACATAGTAAGTGATAATTAAATCATTTTAACTTATTTGCTCATAAGGGTAACTAACTCACAATACATACTGTTACGGAGATGACACTGATAACATCACATGCGATTGAGATGACGCTAGCTTTCACTATATGCTGCTCAAAGGAGTGTTTGTGGGAAGTGATAGTTTCTTTAACTAAGACAGTAGGCAGCTAGAATGGAGAGCAGGGATCAGAGAAAAAGGAATTACGGAAGCAGAATCGATAGGACTCTGATGGGGAAGCTGTTATGTTGTGCAGGCAATTCCACTGGCCTGCCCTCAGGAGCCTCTCAGGGTCCCATGTCACCACCTGTGTCCTGGGCCAGATGCTCCAGATATAATCCATATGCTCCTCCCACCGGCTCTCTTCCTCTCTCTGCCTTGGTTTCTCCCCTTTCCTGGGTGCCCTCCCCCCCTTCTCTCTCTCTCTGCTCTTGCACTCCCTCTGCCTGTTTCTCTCCTGGGGGAGGGCACCATGTCTGTCTCTTTCCCTTTCTCTCTCTACTGCCATCCAATAAATCTCTTTCATATCAGATTTGTTGTATGAGGCATTTTAAAATATATCCTAACAGAAGCTGCATGAGTGAGTGAGGTCATTTACCAAATCAACTCTAAATAGTAGGAAATTATTATGAAAAACTATAATGAATTCTCTTTGAAAATTTTGAGCACAATATCTACAGTCACTTGAAGGACAGTTTATAACTTGAGGGCACACATCAAAAGAGAAATACTGCCAACCTCAATATTAAAAAAAACTTACAAATAAGCAAATTGTCTTTATCAGCAGTTTAATGAAAGGAGATATAAGATATATCTTTCCTTACACCTTATGTTTGTAATCATCAATAGCCCAAAATTAAGTCATGTTCTATAAAAAACATGATTGAATTATCAGAAATTATCCAATATCAATTTTGTGCTGATCAGGACCATAAGAACAAAGCTGACAAAACCTGCATAGTAACTAAACGCACCTCCATGACTATCACGCAAACCTTCTGCCGTGTGAAATAACGACCAACTGTATGCCTTCAAAAGACAAGTGGACTTAAGTCTCAGCCAGAAAAAGGTGCATCCTTCCCTGGAAAGCAGGGAAACTCCGAGAGAGGGAAAACAGAGGTTCTGGTAGTTTTCCTTAAAGGCCTCCTCCTCCTCCTCTAACCTGTATACATGCCATCCTACAAAGCATTCCACAAGGACCTCATCACAGCCATTCCACATTTAGCCATGTTCATGTACTTCTGACGGAAGTACACTGTTCAGAGAGGCAGCACATATGTGTCAAGTAACACGCTGGTAAGTCATTATCCAGTGTTCCAGGGAACTTACTTGGATTCTAGGGATTATAGGAGAATGCAAAATTTTAAATTGTTCCTAGAAGGCCTCTAAGAAAATTCCACATTAAAATTTTTCACTGTATGTCTCTACTGCAGTCTTAAAAACACGGGGCAAAATCACTTCAATAACTTCAACTGGGAAGCAAGCCTGAGCACACTCTGTTCTCCCAGCAACTGTTCAGGCTTAATATCAAGAAAGATACTCTGTGCTTTAAATTTCAGGTAAGTGAAGATACATATGACTTGACTAAGAGACAAGAAATGAATATGTACAATGCAGATAGGATGTAAAAATGCTCTGGACTCCCTTAGTCAACACCTACAGAACTACAGTTTAATAGCTGATTTTCTGGGGATCACAAGATGCCTCTCTGCACACGCCCTTGATGGAATTAATGAGAAGGTGAGAGAAACGCATATGCTCGAATGCCTGAGGGCAGTGGTAACGAAGAGGCGCATGCAGCTTATTAACACAATTCCAGCACTCACCAAATACTGCTTGCTCTAAATATCCCAGAATATGCATATGTAATAAAATCTCCGCAAATCATGTACATACATCATCAAGTGGATGATACATACCAACTGTATGTTGGTCAAAATAGAGCTAACATCACTCTTACCTGCTTCTACAAAACATAAATGTACACCCTAGTTAACATATTACTGACAGCATGACGAGAAAGAGCTCCTGTCAGATGCCGGCCAGCTGGATGTTTGAGACAAAATGCACAGCCCCAGCTGACTAGTTAGAGGAAGTCTGGTGAGGTACAATTACAGCGGCATATGACAAGGCTTCACGCCTCACTGAACTGAGAACCCATGACATGGCTTTAAACAGCAGTCCTCCCTTTCTACAGTCACAAAACAGCAATAAGTCAACTGATACGACTGTGTAGTGTCATGATTTAGTCCTCTGCTTTGAATATATGAGACCATGATATGATGTTGTGCTAGTGTACTAGGATTCACTCGGGCTTAAAACATTAGGCTTGCCTACAGCATGCATAAAATCAACTAGCTTGTTTGGGACTTCCAGAAGTCATTCTGTGTACTTAGCAATGTATACATCAAAGAAAACTGATATAAGCAAAACCAATGATGTCCTAACTCATGAAACATAAATATGTAAAAATATAGTAATACACCACACTTCCACAAATGAGAAAGGGATCATTAAAAGTTCTGAAACATAAAATCCCTGATAATTGGTTTACCTAACTTAAAACTAATCATAATGTTTATACCTTTATGAAGATTACAAATTATCTTTTTTTGTGTGTTCAATTGTGTTTATTCCATCTGTTTTTATCATCTGCTGTTACAATAATTTATCATTTTTACATGGCATTAAAATGTAAATTAATCAATAGAGGAAACACATCTGTGGACTGTTAGTTAATAAAATTACATTCAGCAAGTGAGTTAAGTAATAATAATTAATTAAATTTCACTGCCCATATATGCCTGTAATCATATATTTAAAGAGCACTTGCATAATCACATAATGGGATCTATATGATTCATGCTTTGCTGAGCATAATCTGGATGTACAAATTACCAATTCAAACTAGGGCTGGTTATAAAGATATCACAGAGACATTTTGCTTTTTTTTTTTTTTTTTTGAGTCAGAAAATAATGTATGGGAAGTAAATAAGAAAAACTGCTTTCTAAATGTAAGTTACACATTCTTAAAATACAGCAGAGTAGCTGACTGAGAGCATTTAGTTCTGACGTAGTCCCAGCTGGCTTTGGTTCTGAGAATCACTCCCTGGCCTTCTGCTCTTGACATGTGGCATATTTAGTAGCATTTGATCATGGGAAGGGTCATCATTCTGAAGAGGTGGTTTATCAGTCACAGTGATGTTTACTTGACTCACATCCTGTACCTAATTAACTTAATTTTAAAAAAATGGGTGAATTTAATTGCTTGATGGTAACATCCTGGGGTAAAATTGTTCCAACTGGACTTTAATATATACAAGTTTTGACATTTGAAGAAGTTTCCAGAAGTGACATACTGAAGAAAGCAGGGTTCTCTATAAAGCCATTTTGAGTACTGTCCACTCCATCTCCTCAGAACTTAGACCTCTCTAGTTGCAGCCTGATTGACTGAAGAAAATAGCTTTCAGCAAGTTGTGAATGACAAAGGCTTCGTTCTTGCAGAATACTGTCTACTCCATCTACTCAGAACTTGGGCCTCTCTAGTTGCAGTCTGATAAATTGATGAAAATAAAACATAGCAAGTTGCGAATTACAAAGGCTTTGCTCTGGAAGATATATTCGAATATTGAGATGCATTTTGAAAACATTAATTTGTTGTAGACAGTTCCCTGGCAGGTGCCCTTTTGGCTCATCACCATCTTTAGTTCAAGTTTAGGCCAGGTCCTTCACAGGGTAACCATTTTGTCATCCATTTCTGCTTTTTTGTCTTTTAGATGTCTTGTTCCCTATTACTTGTTTAATCACCAGGAAGCCTCAATTAAACACAAGTTGAATGTGCCACATCATTTTTAAGAATAGAAAAATGCCATCATGGATTAGACTATTTCAATTGCTCTGTTATATTCTTTTTTTTTTAATTTTATTTTTTTCTTATCAGTTACATTTTATTAACTCTGTATCCCAGCCGTGTCCCAATCCCTCATTCCCTCCCAGTCCCTCCCTCCCTCATCTCCACCGTGCCCCTTGCCAAGTCCACTGATAGGGGGAACCTCCTCCCCATTCATCCGATCCTGTTTTATCAGGTATCTTCAGGACTGGCTGCAAAGCACTCCTCTGTGGCCTAACAGGACTGCTCCTCCCTTGGGAGGTGGGGAGGCCAAAGAGCCAGTCATTGAGTTCCTCTTAGAAATAGTCCTTGCCAACAGCACAGGCTCTAAGAGCAACAATCAATAAATGGGACCTCATGAAACTGAAAAGCTTCTGTAAAGCAAAAGACACTGTCATCAAAACAAATAGACAGCCTACAGATTGGGAAAGAATCTTCACCAACCCTTTATCTGACAGAGGGTTAATATCCAGTATATATAAAGAACTAAAGAAGCAGAAAAGCAACAAACCAAGTAATCCACTTAAAAAATGGGGAACAGAGATAAACAGAGAATTCTCTAAAGAGGAACATCAAATGGCAGAGAAACACTTAAAGAAATGCTCAACCTCATTAGCCATTAGGGAAATGCAAATCAAAACGAGCCTGAGATTTCACCTTACACCCATCAGAATGGCCAAGATGAAAAACTCAAGTGATAGCACATGCTGGAGAGGTTGTGGAGAAAAGGGAACCCTCCTCCATTGCTGGTGGGAATGTAAACTGGTTCAACCACTCTGGAAGTCAATCTGGCGCTTTCTCAGACAACTAGGAGTAGTGCTACCTCAAGACCCAGCTATACCACTCCTAGGTATATACCCAAAATTTGCTCAAGTACACAACAAGGACATTTGTTCAACCATGTTCGTAGCAGCTTTATTTGTAATAGCCAGAACTTGGAAACAACCCAGATGTCCATCAACGGAGGAATGGATACAGAAATTGTGGTATTTTTACACAATGGAATACTATTCAGCAATCAAAAAGGAGGAAATCATGAAATTTGCAGGCAAGTGGTGGGATCTAGAAAAGATCATTCTGAGTGAAATATCCCAGAAGGAGAAAGACAAACTTGGTATATACTCGCTTATATAGACCTACAAGATATGATAAACATAATGAAATCTACACACCTAAAGAAGATAATCAAGAAAGTGGACACAGGCGAAGGTGATTAATCCTCATTTAGAAAGACAAATGGGATGTGCATTGAACTTATGACAGGAGTCTACCACAAAAGGCATCTGAAAGACTCTACCTAGCAGTGTTTCAAAGCAGACACTAAGACTCATAACCAAACCCTCGGCAGAGTGCAGGGAATCATATGAAAGAAGGGAAGTTAGTATGATATGGAAAGGATAGGAGCTCTACAAGGACCAAATATATCTGGGCACAGGGTCTTTTCTGAGACTGAAACTCAACCAAGGACCATCTATGGATATAACCTAGAACTTCTGCTCGGATGTGGCCTGTGGTAGCTCAGTAACCAAGTAGTTTTCCAAAGTAAGGGGGACACGGACTATTTCTAACAGGATCTCAAGGGCAGGCTGTTTGACACCCCCCCCCCCAGGGGAGGAGCAGTCTGTTAGGCCACAGAGGAGGACTTTGCAGCCAGCCCTGAAGATACCTGATAAAACAGGGTCAGATGAAAGGGGAGGAAGTCCTCCCCTATCAGTGGACTTGGAAAGGGCCAGGGAGGAGACCAGGGAGGGAGTGTGGGGTTGGGGAGGGAATGAGGGAGTGGGATACAGCTGGGACACACAGTTAACAAAATGTAACTAAAAAGAAAAAAAAAAAAAGAAAAGTTAATTTTATATAAAAAATTAATTTTATCTTTACCTATAGTTAGTTAAAATATAAAATATATAATTTGCCATTTTCAACTGTACATTGTATTGAGTATTAAATTCTTGAGTAATAAAAAAAATAAATAAATAAAATAAAAAAAAATAAAAAAAAAAGAAAGAAATAGTCCTTGTTCCCCTCACTATGGGAAACCAATTGGTTACTGAGTTACCACAGGCTACATCTGAGCAGAGGTTCTAGTTTACATTCATACATGGTCCTTGGTTGCATGTCAGTCTCAGAAAAGACCCTGTGCCCAGATATATTTGGTCCTTGTGGAGCTCCTATCCTTTCCTCATCAGTCTAACTCCCCTTCTTTCTTATGATTCCCTGCACCCTGCCAAAGGTTTGGTCACGAGTCTTTGCTTTGAAAACACTGCTAGTTAAGAGTTTTTCAAATGCGCTCAGTAGACTCCTGTCAATGTTTAATGTGCATCCCATCTGTCTTTCAAAACGAGGATTGATAATCTTACCCCATGTCCGCTCTCTTGATTATCTTTTTTAGGTGTATAGATTTCATTATGTTTATCATATCTTATAGGTCTATATAAGTGAGTATATACCGTGTTTGTCTTTCTCCTTCTGGGATATTTCACTCAGGATGATCTTTTCTAGATCCCACCATTTGCCTGCAAATTTCATGATTTCCTCCTTTTTGATTGCTGAGTAGTATTCCATTGTGTAAAAATACCACAATTTCTGTACCCATTCCTCCGTTGATGGACATCTGGGTTGTTTCCAGGTTCTGGCTATTACAAATGAAGCTGCTATAAACATGGTTGAGCAAATATCTCTTTTGTGTACTTGAGCAAACTTTGGGTATATACCTAGCAGTGGTATAGCTGGGTCTTGAGGAAGCACTATTCCTAATTGTCTTAGAAAGTGCCAGATAGATTTCCAGAGTGGTTGAACCAGTTTACATTCCCACCAGCAGTGGAGGAGGGTTCCCCTTTCTCCACCACCTCTCCAGCATGTGTTGTCCCTTGAGTTTTTCATCTTGGCCATTCTGATGGGTGTAAGGTGATACCTCAGGGTCGTTTTGATTTGCATTTCTCTGATGGCTAATGAGGATGAGCATTTCTTTAAGTGTTTCTCTGCCATTCAATATTCCTCTGTCGAGAATTCACTGTTTAGCTCTGTTCCCCATTTTTTAAGTGGATTACTTTGTTTGCTGCTTTTCAGCTTCTTTAGTTCTTTGTATATACTCAATATTAGTCCTCTGTCAGATAAAGGGTTAGTGAAGATTCTTTCCCAATCTGTAGGCAGGCGTTTTGTTTTGATGACAGTGTCCTTTGCTTTACAGAAGCTGTTCAGTTTCATGAGGTCCCATTTATTGATTGTTGCTCTTAGAGCCTGTGCTGTTGGTGTTCTGTTCAGGAAGTTGTCTCCTGTGCCAATGAGTTCTAGGCTGTTCCCCACTTTTTCTTCTAACAGATTTAGAGTATCTGGTTTTATGTTGAGGTCTTTGATCCACTTGGACTTTAGTTTTGTGCAGGGTGATAAATAGAGATCTATTTTCATTTTTCTGCATGTGGACATCCAGTTGGACCAGCACCATTTGTTGAAGATGCTGTCTTTTTTCCATTGAATGGTTTTGGCTTCTTTGTCAAAAATCGAGTATTCATAGGTGTGTGGGTTTATTTCTGGGTCTTCTATGCGGTTCCATTGATCCTCCTTTCTGTTTTTATGCCAATACCATGCAGTTTTTATTACTACTGCTCTGTAGTACAACTTGAGATCAGGGATGGAGATACCTCCAGATGATCTGTTGTTGTACAGGATTGTTTTGGAGATTCTGGGTTTTTTGTTTCTCCATATGAAGCTGAGAATCTTCTTTTCAAGGTCTGTAAAGAATTGAGTTGGTATTTTGATGGGAATTGCATTGAATCTGTAGATTGCTTTTGGCAGGATGGCCATTTTCACAATGTTAATCCTACCAATCCATGAGCACGGGAGATCTTTCCATCTTCTGAGATCTTCTTCAATTTCTTTCTTCAGAGACTTGAAGTTTTTCTCAAACAGGTCTTTGGTTAGTGTCACCCCAAGGTACTTTATGTGGTTAGTGGCTATTGTGAAGGGTGTTGTTTCCCTAATTTCTTTCTCGGCCATTTTGTCTTTGGTATACAGGAGGGCTTCTGATTTTTTTGAGTTGATTTTGTATTCTGCCACTTTGCTGAAGGTGTTTATCAACTGGATGAGTTCTCTGGTTGAATTCTTGGGGTCGCTCATATATACTATCATATCATCTGCGAATAGTGACACTTTGACCTCTTCCTTTCCGATCTGTATCCCCTTGATCTCCTTTAGTTGTCTTATTGCTCTGGCTAGGACTTCAAGTACTATGTTGAAGAGGTAGGGAGAGAGTGGGCAGCCTTGTCTTGTCCCTGATTTCAGTGGGATTGATTTAAGTTTCTCTCCATTGAGTTTGATGTTGGCTATAGGCTTGCTGTATATTGCCTTTACTATGTTTAGGTATGTGCCGTGTATTCCTGATCTCTCCAAGACTTTAAACATGAATGGGTGTTGGACTTTGTCAAATGCTTTTTCAGCATCTAAGGAGATGATCATGTGGTTTTTCTCCTTCAGTTTGTTTATGTGGTGGATTACATTGATGGATTTCCGTATGTTGAACCATCCTTGCATGCTTGGGATGAAGCCTAATTGGTCGTGGTGGATGATATCTTTGATGTGTTCTTGGATTCAGTTTGCAAGTATTTTATTGAGTATTTTTGCGTCAATGTTCATAAGAGAGATAGGTCTGAAGTTCTCTTTTTTTGTTGGGTCTTTGTGTGGTTTAGGTATCAGGGTGACTGTTGCTTCATAGAATAAGTTTGGTAATGTACCTTCTGTTTCTATTTTGTGGAATAGTTTGAGGAGAATTGGTGTGAGCACTTCTTTGAAGGTATGGTAGAATTCCGCGCTGAAACCATCTGGCCCAGGGCTTTTTTTGGAGGGGAGACTGTGAATGACTGCTTCAATTTCCTTGGGGGATATTGGGCTGTTCAGTCTTTCTACCTGATCTTGACTTAATGGATTACAAATTATCTTAACTACAAATATAATCTGAAGAAAGTCTTCTTCAAGTTAGCTGATTCACTACCACAGGATGCCAGTGAAAATGCCAGCAAGCTCCAAGACTGCCATCCATCTTAACCATGAAAAATTATGATTGACTAATAGTAATAACCAAAGCAAACAAATCTTACAAAGCAACAATCACATTATGAACATTAAAACGCTTTAACATATATTTGTTCTTATTAATAATTCAAATGTTGAGCAGAGATGTAAAAAATAATCAGAAGTTGTAAAACACGGCTTCATGCATTAATGTTAAGCATGACAAAGTATCTATGATATATGAAAATACAAAAATGTAAAAAGCTTAGAACCAAGGCAATCATCATTCTCCCTTTTTGTGTTTTAGTGATTTCATTAAAGTTTTTTAAAAAAAAGTTTTCCTCTAATTTGTTTGATATAAGACCTTGACCTTAAATGTCACGCTGCACTTAATTTAGAGCATTTATATTTATTCAGACTGCATATATATAAAAAAAAACTGTTCAAGATAATGAATTCATTTCCCATACAGAAGGGTAAAGATATTATAAAAGCAAATTTGAATTATGTTTATTTTACCAGCCATACAGCCCCAGAAATTAAACCAAAAGAGATGGGTTATAGATTGTCATAAACAATTAATACTAAGCTGACCTTGAACACAGGAAATAATTTTGTTTAACAAAAAGCTTTATTACAATCTGCTTCTTAAAATCATGAATTTTGACAATTAATAAAGTTGTACTAATAATCACTGTACATGTATCCTATGCAGATATAATCCTAATCATTTGCTGTGTGTGTCTCCTTAATCTCACCAGCAAACCTAGCAGATTATGATGGCTGTTTCTCTCACTTTACAAGTGAAGAAGCCAAGTCACAGAAAGGTTACCCCATCATTAACAGAGGGTATATTCAGCTTTAATCATGTCTTGTAACCAGCAGTTATACTTCCCCCACCCACAGTACTCACACCCAGCTTTGTTCCAGTATGTTTGAATTCTACCTCATTAGAGAGGTACTCCGTCCACACAGAAAACACAAACCTGCCAATCACCTGCCAGGCTGTACATACTCATTTATCTCTTACACCTTGGCACACATTCCACATATAATAGATGCTTATTTGTTCAGCTATTTATATATTTCATGCCAGGTCAATATAAGCACACAAATTGGCCTTGGTTGTCTTACTGCTGAATTTATAGTGCCTAGGACAGTGCCAGGCACAAAAATATTTTATACATGAATTCCTTCATCTATAAGACAGCTTGGACAATATTTTTTGTCATAAGAATAATTCACACTCCTAGTGCCGGGGACCCCTGTAAGATCTTCCCTGAGGAGGACCGCAGACAGCGTGGACTTCCCCAGCCTTTCCCCAGACCTCTGAATAAAGTTGTTCTGACAGTTAAAAAAAAAAAAAAAGAATAATTCACATCTGAAATATCTTTAAAATCTTAGAGAAATTATGTTTGAAAATAAGGAGGAGGAGCAGGAAGGGGAAGATAAAGAAAGGTTTACCATCAGTGACGAACCCTGAATGGAAGAGTGAAATCATTAACACAGAAATCAGTCAGATGGATTCAACACCTCTTTAAACTTACCAAGAGAAAAATAACCGGGTCATTTACTAGCATCTATATTCTGATGTTTTCTCCTCATATCTATATACTATCTTCTTTAAATATCATTATTTTTAATATAAACATATTTTTGACTTTGAAAATAACAATTATAAAAATATTATATACTTGATATCTCAAATTGTATGAGTTCAACTCTGGGGTAACAGTGACTAGCACCTATAAAGAATCCAGAGCTGTTTTGTTTCACACTGTGGATCCTCAAGAGCTTTTTGTCTTGAAGTGGGCATTTAACTTCTTTGAAAACTTCTTGGGTTTTGTTTTGCTTTTTTTAATTTTATATGCAAAATGTATGCCTGCATATCTGTGTGTACCATGTATATGCCTTGTGCCCATAAAAGCCAGAGAAAGCATCAAATCCTCTGAAACTGAAGCTACAAACCACAAGCCACCACATGGGTCCTGGGACCAAACCCCAACCATCTGCAAGAACAGCACGTACTGTTAACCAATGAGCCAGCTCACCTTTCTTATGACTAAACATTAACTTGATACCTTGGAAGAATCTTAAAACTTTATCTAGTCTAAAATGCTACAATATTCAAAAAAGATCTTTATTTCTATTATAGACTAAAATATTAAAAGTAGAGTTTTTTATACGAAGTAGATTCATGAAGAAACAAATTAAAATATTTAATAATGGTTTTTAATATATCACAGATTATTCAAATCAATTAATTTATACATTTTGAATATAGAAATACCTAAATTTTATATTTAATAAAGAAAAATATGAACATGAACAAAATACTTCTGAAAACTCTATGACTTAAGAAAAGTCCTTCTATCCCTGCCCTTCTCTCAGTAATGAAGAGTTTCCAGAAGAACATCAGAGTGACTGCCATCAAACCTGTAATTGATAAAAATGCTACTTTGACTTTTAAGTTATTATCAGCCTGAAGAGCTCCTCCAAACCAGGCTATTATAGAATCTACTCCTAGGCCCCACGAGGCAGGAAAGATGAATCTGCTATTACCAGGTTAGGATAGCAGCTATTATCATGGCCCCGCAGTTTCTTTCAAGTAGCTCCAATGGAAAAAGCCACAAGTGAATAATAAAGATCTCATAATAGCTCTTAAGAGTTCTCTATGTGATGAAGGCACTAAAATGAACTCTAGAGAGTTTAAAAGGAAAAAAAAAAAAAAACACCTCGCCTCCTGATAAGGAAAAATAATTAACCTGACTTAATGCATCTGAGAAGGCTTCAATAAATCTGACTTTTATACTTCAAGAGCCTGAGTAAAACCATATTAAAAATGTGTCGATACTGTCTTTTAAGTACATGTAGCACAGTTCTAACTCGGCAGACGTCTGTGGGTCTCTCTGTGAAGCACTCAACATGTGTTAGTCACAGGAGAAAGTGTGAAGGACTTACAGTGCTTAATTTGCTCGAGGTAATAATGATGCGCCTCTCATGCAGCATGCTGGCATACAAGCGCAGCATGTTGTTCACATCCACAGCAACAAAGTACTCCGTCAGGTTTCTCTGCACAAGGGAAAAGAATTATTCAAGCTACACTCCACACGGATACAAGGGAAAACATTTTATACATTGGCCAGTCTTAAAGTTCAAAAGATGATATTATTACAAATAGCATTCATTAAAAATAATTATATCCAATACTACTCAGCTGCCATATAAGAATAGTATGTTCTACCATCATTTAAAGCATCACCTATTCTGTACAAGTATTTCTCAAAGGACCCCACACTTGCCAGTTTCCCCAGCTTCAACAGAGGCCTGCTGTATTATACCTTCCCAGCATGTTTCCAAGGATGCCAGGCTTAACCGGATACTCTTGGTGCCGCACATGTACACGGTTGTCCGTACACTGCTACTCTGGAAATATGCATTTAAAATACTTCATTTACTGCTCCCTCTCTGCACCCAAGGCACCCACTGGAGAGGGTGGATTTATAAGCAGTCCTTTGCATCACTACTAAAGAAAATATCCAGAATTTTCCCCTCCTCAAGCTTGCTTTTTACTACTATAGTCAAATATAACTTTGTGGAATGCTAAGTTGATTCCTCAGTTTAATGCATCTGTTAGACTTCCACTACATAATAAACAACAACAAACAACAGGGATGAGCTTCATTAACAGTGCTACTTATGCCTGTCCATGGTGATTACTTTCAATTTGCTGAAACTCAGAGAGAGAGAGAGACAGAGAGACAGAGACAGAGAGGAAACTAAAGCATTTTTAGAAATCCAATATTATAATGCACAGAAAGTATAGGGTATGCTGGTTAAAGATCTAAAAGGTTCAAACCTTGGGGGGCAAGAACATAAGAGATCTACCTACCTCTCCAACTTAGGGAAGGCAAAGATCTTACAATACGCCCTGTCAATCATGGCATCTCAAAACAAAAACAAAAACAAAATCTGAAATCCTGTGAGTGCTATTACACTGGTGGGAAGGGGCGGGCTGCCCATTTTCACTGGTTTCCTTCACCTTCCCACTCAAGTCCACACACAACATTACCTTTGCAACCTGCCCAGAACTACTTCTGTTATCATCACAGACAGGCCATCTCTGAGTGGAGAGTGGAGAATCATTGCCCTCCAGCGCAGCACATCACTGCTGGATGCTTACATTCCTTTTCCCTCAATGGGACAGTGGGAAAGTGCATCAGTGATAATGTAAAACTTTATTTCTTTATATTCTTATAACTGGCTTTTAATGGAATATTTGCTTCTTTAAATAATTGAAAATAATGGTCTCTAAAGATGAAACTAGAGCTCTCAGATAGTTCAACAGGTAAAGGTACTTGACTTGAAGCCTGATGACCTAACTCTGAGGACCCAGATGGTGGAAGGAGGGGGTTAAAAATCAAAATGGTCATCTGACCTGCAAAAACTCACTCATATTATATGTGTGTGTGTGTGTGTGTGTGTATATATATATATATATATATTATATGTGTATATGTAAAAAATAGAAATTAAAAAGTAAACTTTAAACTGTCAGCTATTTGCTAGTAAATGTAAGAGGGGTAACTAGAGAGAAGAGAGTAACTCTGTATGAAACTTCTCTGTGACAGGATAATGGACATCTCACCAGAACACAGGAAGCTGCCATGATCCTGTGCTCATCAGGTGCAAAGTTCAAGAGTTCATTATGAGACTGAGAGCTTGGGTGGTCTATCCTGAATCCACATTGCAAGATCAAGTTTATCCAAAGTCTTTTGACAGGACTTATTTGAAAATCATAAGATTTGTAATGGGAGGAATGAGGTGGTGGAAGGAAAGAGAGACTACTGGGAGAGGCTACTGGATTAGGGCCAGGCATTTCTGGGAGGAGCTAGACAGCTAGGCCAATGGAAACCCCCTAGAGTCTATAAGGGTTAGCCTAGCTAGCCTCCTAGCAATGGGGAATATACAGCCTGAACCAGCCATCTCCTATACACAGGTAAGACTGCCAATGGAGGGATTGGGATACCAACCAGCCACAAACCCTCAGATCCACAATTTGTCCTGCCTGCAAGATGGGACTACAATATGTAAAAGATGGAGGAGAATTTAAGGGACGGGCCAACCAAAGACTGGCCCAACTTGAGACACATGCCAGGAGAGGGAGCCCACCTCTGACACTGTTAATGAAATTCTGCTATACTTGCAAACAGAAGCATAAATGTCATCAGAGAGGCTTCACCTAGCAACTGATGGGAACTAATGCAGATTCCACAGCTAAACGGGAATCCTGTGGAAGAGGCAAAGGAAGGATTGAAGGAGCCAGAGGAGTCAAGGACACCACAAGAGAACTATAGAAATTAACCAATGGGGCTCATACAGTCTGAACTGCCAACCAGAGAGCACGAATAGGACAGACCTAGGCCCTCTGCACAAATGTGACAGTTGTGGAGCTGGATCTTCCCTAAAGTGGGAGCAGGGGCTTTCTCTGACTATATTCCCTGCCTTTCGATCCCCTAACTGGGGTGTCTGTCTAGCCTCACTTAGGAGAAGATGCACCTAATCTCAATGCAACTTATATGCCAAGGCTGGTTTATATCCATGAGAGCTCTCCCCTATTCTGAGGGGAGGGAGGTTGGGAAGGGAAGATGAAAAGGAAAAGAGGAGGAGGGGAGGCTGTGATCTGGATATAAAGTAATAAGTTAATTTTTTAAAGTTTCAATTTGATTTGATATTAGAAAATTTACAATTGTGGGGCTTGGGAGATGGCTGAGTTGGTAAAATGTACGAAGACCTGAGTTCTGATCCTCAGCATCCACATAAAATCTGGACATGGGGGCACACTCCTATAATCGTACACTTGGGAGGTATAGGCAATTGGATTTCAAGAAATATTGGTGGGCTCCAGCTGCAGCCTTTCTCACAAAGGAAGGCAGAGAATAATACAGGAAGGCACCCGGTGGCGTCCTCTGACACCCTTAATCACTCACGTGGTACGTACACAGGGTACCCACACACGCACCCATCCACAAATCTACACAGAATGATTTGCATTTGTATTTTTGACCTTCAAAAATTCACTATTTTTATTTGAGAAAGCAAATGTTGTAATGGTTTGAAATCAATATGGACAAACAGTATGTATCTTAGGTAAATACAAGTATACCTGAAAAAATTTTCCTACTGGTTTTCCTACAGGTTTATTCCTGACTTACTTTAATGTTCTAAGAAAAAAAAATGAAGGGAATATTTTCCTTGTCTCACAGTTATCAAATGGCATGGAAAGATATCCATCAATCCCACATATCCATAAGCGCTCCTACTTGGGTAACTCTTGTTCCTTCCTTCCTTTCTTCCTTTCTTTCTTTATTTCTTTTGTGGGTTTCTTTGTGTAGCCCCGGCTGTCTTGGACTCACTTTGTAGACCAGGCTAGCATTGAACTCACAGAGATCTCCCTGCCTCTGCCTCCCCTGACTTAACTCTTGGTAAGCAGAGAGCATTTCCAATATAGCTACAATTAACAATATAACAAGCATTAGTTCTATAATCTCTTCAAGTCTAATAACATACATACTGCATTAATTAAAACCAGGAAATCAACAACTGGGACACTAATGATTTAAACAAAGAGACAGAGAGAAAGTCTAAAATTCAATGGTCTGTTTACTAAAAATGACTGTAAAGTGCCAACGTTTCCTCCTAGCATTCTTCCCCACTTAGCAGAAGGCACGCCTTGACACTTCCTTACAGTCAGACAGCCACACTCAGGAACTGAGTGTGTGCTTGGCCCTGACTGAGCACTCAGTTATGCACATTTGTAACGTAAGCTTAGAAAGAGAAACCAGACACTTACACTCTCCGGTATGGTTGGGAGTCCTGTCACGTCAGGGGCGATAAAACAGGAGTGCTAGTCACCAAAATGAGCACAGAAAACAATCGTTACTTTTCATAGTCCATATAATTTGCAACAAAAATAAGGAAAAAAAAAAAACGGACTGGTGAAAGCCACAGACTAACAATTTGGACATGGTGACAAAACAAGGCAGATCTAAATAACATTAATAATGACAGTCTCACATAAGAAGTGATGATCAAAAATAAGAGACTTTGAAATTGGACAGAATAATAAGAATCTGTACAAGTTTTAAGACAATAAAAAGATTATATTACCAAAAGGTTACACATACTTAAATAAATCTAAGAACATATATTCTCAAAATATATTTAGGAAGACTGAAAAATAAAAGCATGGTAATTGAAGAGTCTGTAAAATCTAGGGACTCCTAGGTTTCTATGATGAGCTCTAGTGAATACATTTTTGCAGCAAGTGTACTTACTATTCAGAAAACAACAAAGAAAGATAGTCTTTCAATGATTAAAAATTAAAAATGGATTTCCTAACCAAAACTATGACCATATGCATTCACCAATAAACAAATTTTTATTTCCAGAGTAAACAAAGCAACATTACATAATATTTCCAGGAAAGGGGTAGTCTCTAACCACCAGTATCCCAAAAAATGGCCACCCATATTGCCAAGCAAATCAAAGTGCAATTGTGATCCGTTCTATTTTCTGTTGATATTATGTTCTCAAATGATTTTAATGCCTTAATTATATACAGATATATTTAAGACTGTCTTACATCTAAAGATTGTAACAGAAACATTCAACAGTATTTGAACAGAGCTGAACTAGTCAGAGGCTGTTTCACTGTCATAACACATAATTTTCCAGAGTGGGAGGACAATACAAGTCACAAGATGATCCTGTGACAAAAAAAAAATAATAATTGTGACGGGAATCTCATGCAGTGAATATACTTCAGCCCACTACTAAAAAGAGAAAATAAAAGTTTCTGTCTATCAAAAGCCTTTTTGGATGAGTTTTTTCATTTTATTATGTCTTAGAAAATTAGGAAAAAGAAGGTATAAACAGAAAATAGATTCTAATTGATCATTGTTGTAGTCCATTTTCCATTTTCCAAAGAACCAGAGTGAATCATAAAGGCATAATGATTTTAGAGGAGTGATTTTAGAAGTCAAGGTCCTGTTCACTCACCAGCATTAGTGAGGGCTCATCTTTCAGAACTTGCTCACTGGCAATAAATAGCTCTTGGTTCTTATGAGAAAAAAATGAGTAATTTACTTCAAAGGGGAAGCTTACATACAAAAACCTTCCTGTATACTGAGAAAAATCCATGTTGCTATATTATCCACTGAGAGTACCTGAGTGACATTCATGATATAGAATATTCTAAATTCTGACCTGCTAATCTATTCTGGAAATATCCTGTGCAAAGTTTTACACTGTGTGTACAAAGACAGTGGTATTTATTTTTTGAAGTACAGTTTTGTTAATCACTTATATTACATATTAACTTTTCATAAAATCTGCAATATTCCAATGATCAATAATCATATCTAAAACTTTTGGTAAAGACTTTGAAAAGCATGACTTTTAATCTGACATAAAATTTCTCTCCCCAGCTAGTTAGGACTATCTAAGACAAAGTTCTGGTTAAGACTAGTTCTAGTCTTCAAACTGCCCATCATTGATAGACAGTCCTGGGTACATACTATTCTGCTACTGAAACAAAATAAGTACTGAACTTCATACAAAACCCCAGGTGGATTTTAGTAGTATAGTCAATAACTATAGCTTGAAAACAGGAATGCAAGACTTGAAAGCTATTATAGACTATTAATTCAAAAGCCCAACTGATAGGTATACAGAAATGTGTTTAACATCAACCAAATACTAGAGAAATGCAAACAAAAACTGTAATATGCTACTTCACTCTAGTTTGGGAAATATTATAAAGCAGACAAAAAGGAGCAAGTGCTGAGGACTCTTTAAAGAGAACACTAACACATTGCTGGTGAGAATAGAAATATGCAAAGCCACTATGAAAAACAATGTGCAAGCCTCTCCAAAAAGGTAAAAACAAAATGTCCTATTGATCCAGCAATCCCACTTTTGACTGTGCACTCAAAGGGAAGGATATCAGGAGGCCTGCAGCCCACATTTGTTGCAGAGATACTGCACTCCTTTGCTCATGGAATAGCCAAGAAATGGAATCAGCCTTGGTTTTCACCAATAGATACACATTTTGAAGGTAATTTTATTTACACACATGCACAAACATGGAAGACTCCTATTTAGCAATTAAAATGAAACTTTGTCATTTATGGTAATATGGACAAACTGGAGAATGTTATGTTAAATGAAACAATACAAATAGCCATATGATTTCCCTCATATATACAATCTATAAATACTTGTTAGAATCAGAGAGGTATCACAGTATACGTATCCCATCAACAGGTACAATTATTCTATTGAAAAGAAAGTAAGGGCTTGGAACACAGCTCATTGGCAGACAGCAAGGCCCTAGGTATCATATAAAAACCAAAAGCCTAAATAAATAACAAATTTGAATAGGGCACATTTTGTAAAGATTTATTTAAATATATAAGGTGTGTGTTTGTGTATATGAACACATGTGTGATGGTGGCTGTGGAGGCCAAGGGCGGGCATCAGATCACCTGGAACCAGTTATATGCAGCTATGAGCCACTGGCTTGAGTGCTAGGAACAAAACTGTTCTTCTACAAGAGTAGCAAGGGCTCTAAACTGCTGAACCATGCAGCTGTCAGAGTGCATTTTCACCACCTAAGAGTCCTCTACAATAGCTGTTTCCATTATTTAATTTAAGAACATCTACGTTCCATAACCAAGTTTTTTGATTGCTTTATAAATACAATAGTTTAAAGAGATGATGTCTATTTTTTTGTGCACTCTGACTAAGCAAGGAATCTGCAGTATTTGCATCTCAATGACTTGTGAGTCTTGAGTTTCTTCATGACCTTTTCTCTAGTTTTCATGTGATTTCCTTTCTTTTTCATGATAGTCTGCCTGGGTAAGCAGACTATAGCTTTTCCTCTATGCTTCCAATAAGCTATTTAGACAGCAACATCTATGCTTGCTGAGTACTTCCAGCAAGTAATTTGAGTTAAAATCCCAAGTTCTCCTGGGCTTTCATTTCATAATCTCCAGTGGAAATTAATTCTATGCACTGGGGCAGTTTGCAGCAAATGAAAACACACAGAGATTAGACAGCAAAGATTTCAGGAAAGAACAAACATGGTCAACTGTGCAGTCAGGATTTTTTTTTAACTTTTATTAATTACACTTTATTCACTTTATATCCCCTCATAAGCCACTCCCTTCTCTCTCCTAATCACACCTTCCCCCTTCTTCACGCATCCCCCTCCCCAAGTCCACTGATGGGGGAGGTCCTCCTGTCCTTCCTTCTGATCTTAGTCTATCAGATCTCATCAGGAGTGGCTGCATTGTCATCTTCTGTGGCCTGGTAAGGCTGCTCCCCCCTCAGGGGAAGATGATCAAAGAGCAGGCCAATTAGATTATGTCAGATGCAGTCCCTCTTCCCATTACTATGTAACCCACTTGGACACTAAACTGCCATAGGCTGCATGTGTGCAGGGGTTCTAGGTTATCTCCATGCATGGTACTTGGTTGGAGTATGAGTCTCTGGGAAGACCCCTGTGTTCAAATTTTCTGGTTCAGTTGCTCTCCTTGTAGAGTTCCTGTCCTTTCCAGATCTTACTAATTCTCACTACTGCCATAGAAACATTGAATGGTGGATCAATGGAACCGAACAGAAGACTCAGAAATAAACCCACACACTTATGGACACCTGATCTTTGACAAAGATGCCAAAACCATACAATGGAAAAAAGACAGCATCTTCAACAAATGGTGCAGGTCTAACTGGATGTCTACATGTAGAAAATGCAAATAGATGCTTACTCATCACCCTGCACAAAACTAAAGTCCAAGTGGATCAAAGACCTCAACATAAAACCAGAAACATTAAATCGGTCAGAAGAAAAAGTGGGGAAGACCCTAGAACTCATTGGTACAGGAGACAACTTCCTGAACAGAACACCAACAGCACAGGCTCTAAGAGCAACAATCAATAAATGGGACCTCATGAGACTGAAAAGCTTCTGTAAAGAAAAGGATTTTTTGAATAATGGAAGCAATACAGGCATGACAATAGTTATTTCCAAAGAAAGATCATGAGCATAACAATTTCATTATCATGCAAAGCTGCAAAATGCCTTACATGAATAAAGTTTCAAGTTGAATTTCCTCAAAAATTTCCTTGCCCTATTAATTTTTTCTTCCTTTTTCAGAAATAAAAAAAACCAACATATTCACAAGAAACAATGACAGTATAATACATTTTAACCTATTTTATTTGAAAAATTAACAAAAGATATGAATGAAACCACCATAGTTTGTTTTCAACAATGTTTAATAGCAATAAGCCCCACAATTCCTGGGCATATCAACCTAAGAAGATGTAAGTGTCAAAGTTCACTGAGCATCTCAAAGCAGATTGGTACAATAAGCCTATTATTCACACAAACACTGATAAGTTGCAGAATCTCATAACTAACCTGAACAGTACGTTCACATGTAAGGAAAGACCAGGGCATTTTAGCTGGAATCTTCATTCTGTGTATCACTATGCGGCTTTCTTTTGTGAAGCACCTCTTCTTTTAGAAAAGGTTTGGGGGGGGTGAATATTTTTTTATTATTATTTATAGACTTCACTTCTTGATATTAGCACCAAGCAAGGTTAATACCATCATTTGAGTCTTCCAAGAAACGGGAAATTTGGCAAATGACTCTTGGAACAGACACGTGTCCTTAAATGAGAATGAATTGTATCTAAAAACAAACTATGAAGCGCTTACCACACTCAAGTTGACAGGAGTGTTTGCATTTGGTACAGGGTGATTATAGAGTGATTTCAGAGTTTCATTCAAATCATCTTCCTGAAACAAAGAAAAGATTATTTAATAGTTAAAACACATAAGAAGCAAATATAATTAAGAATATCCTTGTATATTCCGAAAGGGAATGTTAAATGGTGCAGCCATTGCAGAACACAGTATACACGGTCCTTCCTCAAACACTGAAATACAGAACTATACATATCTATATCTCCAGATATATGAAAAATATAAATGTAACTAGAAGAGTAAGTTGTTTTGTTTAAACTAAGGCATTAATGTATACCTGGAAAGCTCCTACCACTAACTATGAATGGGTCTGCTGGAAAAGACAGCTGAACAATCATCTATAATAGACAAAAGGCCTATTACAGGCCTACTAATACTTGTTTATTCACTCATTTGAATGTTTAAGAAACTCTGAATGTGCTACCTTAAGTGAAATAAGCAAGAACCAACGTGAGAGCTACCTATGTGGGGACTTGAAGTTAAGAAGATTTACAGATATCATGGCGGTTGATGAGGGGGAAAAGAAAAGGAAACGGTTAATTATTATTTAATGAGTACAGAGTTTGGGTTTTTTGGATGTGTTATATTGGTGGTTAGAAAAAAATGTCACTGTGATAAATACCATAAAATTATAATCTTTACTCTCTGTATTTTAACACAATAAAATTATACAGAAAAAAAAATTAACTTACCAGTTCCTTGGCCAAGTAATCTGCCAAAGTATTTAGAAGCTTATAATATACTTCAAACCATGGCAAGTAACTGTAAAAAGAATTGAAATATATATATATATATATATATATATATATATCAGCTGAAATTTAGAACCAATAAATAAAGAGATAAATAAGAGAATTGATATTCTTTAAAACAGGTTTATCCTGGATAACAGAAAAGAACTACACCCAGGTTTTCTTTACCAATTCCCAAAATTTTATTACTATACACACTTCCATTTTATGTCAGCAGCCTATGAAAAATGATATAATCCTATCACAAAGTAACCACTGTTGTGAGTGTATAGAAAATATTATTTTATTACAGAGATGTGAGACCTTAAGACATGTGTCCTTCATGTGAGTATCCCAGAACACATTTACAAATTAAGGTGGTGGCAATGACTCAGGACCACCACTGTACAGCAGTCCATCACTGACTTACACATACTTGAATCTCTTTTTAAATATTACCCAGTTGATACATAATGAACAGAACCACATATGTAATTAATTCTTCAGAAACTATATAACCATCATTACAGATAAAGCCTACTTTTAAAATTATATATATAATAAATTGATTTTCAATGACAATCCAATCGTGATTTAAATTTCATTTTGCTATATCAAAATATTCTTTATTTATATACTTATTATTCAATTTTATTAGTGTTCATTTGTTTACTTATTTATTTCCAAGCAGAAGCTTACTAGTTAGTCCAAATGTATTTTCTAATTCGGTTTGTCACCCTCTTCTTTCTTTTTTTTTTTTTTTTTTTTATTTTTATTTTTTTTTATTTTTTCTTTTTAGTTACATTTTGTTAACTCTGTGTCCCAGCTGTATCCCGCTCCCTCATTCCCTCCCCAACCCCACACTCCCTCCCTGGTCTCCTCCCTGCCCCTTTCCAAGTCCCCTGATAGGGGAGGACCTCCTCCCCTTTCATCTGTCCCTGTTTTATCAGGTATCTTCAGGGCTGGCTACCAAGTCCTCCTCTGTGGCCTAACAGACTGCTCCTCCCCTGGGGGGAGGTGTCAAACAGCCTGCCCTTGAGATCCTGTTAGAAATAGTCCGTGTCCCCCTTACTTTGGAAAACTACTTGGTTACTGAGCTACCACAGGCCACATCCGAGCAGAAGTTCTAGGTTATATCCATAGATGGTCCTTGGTTGAGTGTCAGTCTCAGAAAAGACCCTGTGCCCAGATATATTTGGTCCTTGTAGAGCTCCTATCCTTTCCATATCATACTAACTTCCCTTCTTTCATATGATTCCCTGCACTCTGCCGAGGGTTTGGTTATGAGTCTGAGTGTCTGCTTTGAAACACTGCTAGGTAGAGTCTTTCAGATGCCTTTTGTGGTAGACTCCTGTCATAAGTTCAAGGCACATCCCATTTGTCTTTCTAAATGAGGATTAATCACCTTCGCCTGTGTCCACTTTCTTGATTATCTTCTTTAGGTGTGTAGATTTCATTATGTTTATCATGTCTTGTAGGTCTATATAAGCGAGTATATACCAAGTTTGTCTTTCTCCTTCTGGGATACTTCACTCAGAATGATCTTTTCTAGATCCCACCACTTGCCTGCAAATTTCATGATTTCCTCCTTTTTGATTGCTGAGTAGTATTCCATTGTGTAAAAATACCACAATTTCTGTATCCATTCCTCCGTTGATGGACATCTGGGTTGTTTCCAAGTTCTGGCTATTACAAATAAAGCTGCTACGAACATGGTTGAACAAATGTCCTTGTTGTGTACTTGAGCAAATTTTGGGTATATACCTAGGAGTGGTATAGCTGGGTCTTGAGGTAGCACTACTCCTAGTTGTCTGAGAAAGCGCCAGATTGACTTCCAGAGTGGTTGAACCAGTTTACATTCCCACCAGCAATGGAGGAGGGTTCCCTTTTCTCCACAACCTCTCCAGCATGTGCTATCACTTGAGTTTTTCATCTTGGCCATTCTGATGGGTGTAAGGTGAAATCTCAGGGTCGTTTTGATTTGCATTTCCCTAATGGCTAATGAGGTTGAGCATTTCTTTAAGTGTTTCTCTGCCATTCGATGTTCCTCTTTCGAGAATTCTCTGTTTAGCTCTGTTCCCCATTTTTTAAGTGGATTACTTGGTTTGTTGCTTTTCTGCTTCTTTAGTTCTTTATATATACTTGATATTAGCCCTCTGTCAGATAAAGGGTTGGTGAAGATTCTTTCCCAATCTGTAGGCTGTCTATTTGTTTTGATGACAGTGTCTTTTGCTTTACAGAAGCTTTTCAGTTTCATGAGGTCCCATTTATTGATTGTTGCTCTTAGAGCCTGTGCTGTTGGTGTTCTGTTCAGGAAGTTGTCTCCTGTGCCAATGAATTCTAGGCTGTTTCCCACTTTTTTTTCCAGCTGATTTAGAGTATCTGGTTTTATGTTGAGGTCCTTGATCCACTTGGACTTTAGTTTTGTGCAGGGTGATAAATATGGGTCTATTTTCATTTTTCTGCATGTAGACATCCAGTTGGTCCAGCACCATTTGTTGAAGATGCTGTCTTTTTTCCATTGAATGGATTTGGCTTCTTTGTCAAATATTGAGTATTCATAGGTGTGTGGGTTTATTTCTGGGTCTTCTATGCGATTCCATTGATCCTCCTTTCTGTTTCTATGCCAATACCATGCAGTTTTTATTACTGTTGCCTTGTAGTACAGCTTGAGATCGGGAATGGAGATACCTCCAGATGATCTGTTGTTGTACAGGATTGTTTTGGAGATTCTGGGTTTTTTGTTTCTCCATATGAAGCTGAGAATCTTTTTTTCAAGGTCTGTAAAGAATTGAGTTGGTATTTTGATGGGAATTGCATTGAATCTGTAAATTGCTTTTGGCAGGATGGCCATTTTCACAATGTTAATCCTACCAATCCATGAGCACGGGAGATCTTTCCATCTTCTGAGATCTTCTTCAATTTCTTTCTTCAAAGACTTGAAGTTTTTCTCAAACAGGTCTTTCACTTGCTTGGTTAGAGTCACACCAAGGTACTTTATGTTATTAGTGGCTATTGTGAAGGGTGTTGTTTCCCTAATTTCTTTCTCGGCCTTTTTGTCTTTGGTATACAAGAGGGCTTCTGATTTTTTTGAGTTGATTTTGTATCCTGCCCCTTTGCTAAAGGTGTTTATCAGCTGAAGAAGTTCTCTGGTTGAATCTTTGGGTTCGCTCATGTATACTATCATATCATCTGCAAATAGTGACACTTTGACCTCTTCCTTTCCGATTTGTATCCCCTTGATCTCCTTTAGTTGTCTTATTGCTCTGGCTAGGACTTCAAGTACAATGTTAAAGAGATATGGAGAGAGTGGGCAGCCTTGTCTTGTCCCTGATTTCAGTGGGATTGCTTTAAGTTTCTCTCCATTGAGTTTGATGTTGGCTATAGGCTTGCTGTATATTGCCTTTACTATCTTTAGGTATGTGCCTTGTATCCCTGATCTCTCCAAGACTTTAAACATAAATGGGTGTTGGACTTTGTCAAATGCTTTTTCAGCATCTAAGGAGATGATCATGTGGTTTTTCTCCTTCATTTTGTTTATGTGGTGGATTACATTGATGGATTTCCGTATGTTGAACCACCCTTGCATTCCTGGGATGAAGCCTACTTGGTCATGGTGGATGATATCTTTGATGTGTTCTTGGATTCGGTTTGCAAGTATTTTATTGAGTATTTTTGCATCAATGTTCATAAGAGAGATAGGTCTGAAGTTCTCTTTTTTGGTTGGATCTTTGTGTGGTTTAGGTATCAAAGTGACTGTGGCTTCATAGAATGAGTTTGGTAGTGTTCCTTCTGTTTCTATTTTATGGAATAGTTTGAGGAGAATTGGTGTTAGTACTTCTTTGAAGGTCTTGTAGAATTCTGCGCTGAAGCCATCTGGTCCAGGGCTTTTTTTGGAGGGGAGACTGTTAATGACTGCTTCAATTTCCTTGGGAGATATAGGACTATTCAGTCTTTCTACCTGATCTTGACTTAATTTTGGTAGATGGAATCTGTCAAGAAAGTTATCCATTTCATTTAGATTTTCAAATTTTGTGCCATATAGGCTTTTGTAGTATGACCTAATAATCGTTTGGATTTCCTCAGTGTCTGTAGTTATGTCCCCATTTTCCTTTCTGATTTTGCTGATTTGTATGGTTTCTCTCTGCTTTTTAGTTAGTTTGGCTAACGGTTTGTCTATCTTGTTGATTTTCTCAAAGAACCAGCTTTTTGTTTCATTGATTCTTTGGATAATTTTATTTGTTTCTAATTGATTGATTTCTGCCCTTAGTTTGATTATTTCCAGCCGTCTGCTCCTCTTGGGTGTATCTGCTTCTTTTTTTTCTAGGTTTTTCAGTTGGGCCATTAAGTTGTTTGTATGTGATGTTACGGATTTCTTCTTGTAGGCACTTAGTGCTATAAATTTTCCTCTGAGCACTGCTTTCAATGTGTCCCATAAATTTGGGTATGTTGTGCCTTCATTTTCATTGAATTCTAGAAAGTCTTTAATTTCTTTCTTTATTTCTTCCTTGACCCAGCTGTCATTGAGTAGTAAGTTGTTCAGTTTCCATGTGCGTGTCGGCTTTTTGTTGTTTCTGTTGTTGTTGATGTCCAGCTTTAGTCCATGGTGGTCAGATAGTATACAAGGGATTATTTCAATCCTTTTGTATCTGTTGAGGCTTGCTTTGTGACCAACTATATGGTCTATTTTGGAGAAGGTTCCATGTGGTGCTGAAAAGAAGGTGTACTCTTTTGAGTTTGGGTGAAAAGATCTGTAGACATCTATTAGGTCCATTTGATTTAGGGATTCTGTGAGTGCTTTTATTTCCCTATTTGGTGTCTGTCTGGTTGATCTGTCTCTTGATGAGAGTGGGGTGTTGAAGTCTCCTACTATTAAGGTATTAGGATCAATGTATGATTTAAGCTTTAATATTGTTTCATTTACGAATGTAGGTGCTCTTGTATTTGGGGCATAGATATTCAAAATTGTGATGTCCTCTTGTTGGATTTTTCCTTTGATGAGAATATAGTGGCCCTCCTTATCTTTTTTGATTAACTTGGGTTGAAAGTCTATTTTATTAGATATTAGGATGGCTACTCCAGCTTGTTTTCTGGAACCATTTGCTTGAAAAACATTTTTCCAGCCCTTTACTCTGAGGTAGTGTTTATCTTTGTTGCATAGGTGTGTTTCTTGGATGCAACAGAATGTTGGGTCCTGTTTCCGTAACCATTCTGTTAGCCTGTGTCTTTTTATTGGGGAGTTGAGTCCATTAATATTGATAGATAATATTGACCAATGCATGTTAGTTCCTTTTGTAATGGAGTCGATGATCTTACCTTGTTTCATTGCTTGTTTTCTTTTCATTTTTGTTGGGATGTTATCTGTATGCCCTGTTTTCTTGGGTGAATTTGTTTTCGTTGGATTGGAGTTTTCCTTCTAGTATCTTCTGTAGGGTTGGTTTGCTGTATAGATATTGCGTAAATTTAGTTTTGTCATGGAATATTTTGTTTTCTCCATCTATGTTGATTGAAAGCTTTGCAGGGTATAGTAGTCTCGGTTGACATTTGTGATCTCTTAGAGTCTCCATGATGCTGGCCCAGGCCCTTCTGGCTTTCATAGTTTCTGATGAGAAGTCTGGTGTGATTCTGATAGGTCTACCTTCATATGTTACTTGGCCTTTTTCCCTTGCTGCTTTTAATATCTTTTCTTTGTTCTGTAGATTTAGTGTTTTGACTATGATGTGACGTGATGTGTTTCTTTTCTGGTCTAGTCTATTTGGTGTTCTGTAGGCCTCTTGTATATTTATGGACATCTCTTTCTTTAAGTTGGGAAAATTTTCTTCTATGATTTTTTTGAAAATATTTTCTGGACCTTGGAGCCTGGAGTCTTCTTTTTCATCAATTCCTATTATTCTTAGATTTTGTCTTTTCATAGCATCCTTGATTTCTTGGATATTTTGTGATTGGAATTTTTCTGATTTTACTTTTTCTTTGAGAGAAGTATCAATTTCTGCAAGTGTGTCTTCAGCTCCAGAGATTCTCTCTTCCATCTCTTGTATTCTGTTGGTGATGCTTACTTTTGTGGTTCCTGATCTTTTCTCCAAGTTCTCCAGCTCAAGAGTTTTCTCATTTTGTGTTTTCTTTATTGATTCTAATTCTGTTTTCATGCCTTGCACCATTTCTTTTATGTGTTTGAATTTGGATTCCTGTCTCTCTACGATGGACTCTATTTCCTTGTTCATTTCCTTTTTGTATGCCACTAATTTTTTCTCTACTTGTGCCTCTATTTGTTTGGCTATGTTTGCCTGTGTTTCTTTAAGGGTTTTGTCTATTTCTTCTTTCTTTACCTCCAATTGACTGGCCAACTCTTTGAAAGATTTGTTCATTTCCTCCTTATAAGCCTCAAATAATTGAGCAAGCATGGCTTTAAGGTCATTTTCCTGTGCTTCTGATGAATTGGAGTATCCATCGGTTTTGGGGTTTGCTGGTGAAGTCATGATGTCCTGATTTATGTTGGAAGTGTTCTTTCGCCTACCCCTGGTCATTGGCTTGTCTGAGACCTTCCCTGTTTGTTTTTGGATTCTGCCAATCAGACTGGTACTGTCTCTCTCTCGAGTCTGGAGAATTCTTCAGGAAGTTGAGAGAGGTCCCGTGTCCTTAGCGTATGCTGAGGACTAGCTGTACAGGCAGGACACTTGGCAGAGATTGGCGTATCTGGGCTCTCTGTTCTCTGGTTTGGCCCTGCTTCTTTGATGTGCTCCGCCAGTTCCGTGCTGCTGTCACTGCCAGGTTATGAGGTCTTGCTGCAGCTGGAGATTTCAGGGTGGTCACGTCAGTGGGAATCGGGGTAATCAGCCTTTCTGTTCTCTGGTTTGGCCCTGGTTAGTCTTAAACTGGAGGGCTGATGTGCCCCGCCAGCTCAGTGCTGCTCCGCCGCCAGGTTAGAAAGTCCCGCTGTAACTGGAGACTGGGTTGCTAGTCCAGATGCTTTCTGGGAAGTCCTGGGGTCTCTTTACTGTGCTCTCCAAGCTTCGGAGGCCCAGCGCCTGGTGTGTCTAGCTTGTATGGCGTTTTTGTCTGGTTTTGGTGAGTATATAGCGTATTCTCTGTCACTGTGGGATTGGGCGGGCCGTACCGTCAGTGATGGCGCTCGTGCGGAGCTAGTATGGCGTCTAGCAGACTCGGGCCCTGGGAGGATGGTGCAGCCGCCGCGAGTGAATCTGGGGCTCCGAGACACAGTACTGCTGGCCTTTGCCGATAAAGGGCTTGGGGCTCCGCCTCAGTGGCTGCAGGCCCCAGGCAGTTAGGTCTGCGCTGAGAAAGGCGAGTCGGCTGTGCCTGTGCCGAGGAGGAGGGAGGTCTGGGGGAGGGGAGTGCCGAGAGATCAAAGGATCGTTTCTCACCTTCCCCAATCAAGTCCGTGGGTGACCCGAGACCAAGGTTTTCACCTCCTGCGATGTTCCCTGTTGTTTAGAAAGTCTCTCCGTTGTTTCCCTGGCTTCAGAAGTTCTTCCACACATCAGCTCAGAACTTTATCTCTTCCACAGCTCGGAAACTGTGTGTGCTAGTCGCCATCTTGGCTCCGCCCCCCCCCTCTTCTTTCAACACAAATTAAAAGCCTAGAGCCAGTGAGATGGCTGCGTAGGTAAAGTGCTTCCCATAAGCATGATATGATATGATATGATATGATATGATATGATATGATATGATATGATATGATTTCAGAATCCACATCCTAATAAGGAACAGAAGTAACACCCTAGAAAGTTGTTAGCAAAATGTTCAATCACAATAGATGGAGAAAGAAAGGCATTCTAAGACAGAACCAAATTTAAGCAGTATCCATCTATAAATCTAGCCCTAAAGGAGGAGCTAGAAATAAAACTTCAGTCTGAAGAAGGTAACACACACAGAAAACATGGGAATAAATAAGTCCAGAATAGCAAATAAAAAAAGAAGGAAGAAGAAGAGCAAGAAGAAGAAGGGACAGAAACACAGCACAACAAATAATGGAAATCAACAAACATTGCTCCATTGTAACTCTAAACATCAGTGGTTATCAGTTCCCCACCCTGCAAAAAAAGACACAGACTAACAGAATGGACACAGAAACAGAATTCATCCTCCTGTTGCATCCAACAAACACACCTTAACCTAAGGACAGACATCTCCTCAGGGTAAAGGGATGGAAAAAAAATTCCAAGCAAATAGACCTAAGAAGCGAGATGGTGCAGCCATTTTGATATGTGACAAAAAAAGACTTCAAACCAAAACTAATCAGAAAAGATAGGGAAGAACACTACACACTTATCAAAGGAAAATTTCACCAAGATGGCATCTCAATTCTTAACATCCATGCCCCAAACACAGGGCACCCAAGTTGGTAAAAGAAACACCACTAAAGTTTAAATCATATATGGGTCCTCACACTGATAGTGGGAGACTTCACTACCAACTCTTGCCAATAAACAAGACATCATCCAAACAAAAATAAAACTGAGAAATGTGGAACTAATTTATATTATAAACCAAATAAATATTTATGGAATATGTCACTCAAACACACAAAAAAAAGAATATACCTTCTCAGTACCTCATGGAACTTTCTCCAAAATACACATGCTCAGACACAAAACAAGTGCCAACAGATACAAGAAAATTAAGATAACACCCTGCATCCTAACTGACCACCTGGGACTATAGCTCGATAAGAACAACAGAAACAACAGAAATCTTAAATTCATGGAAAATGAGCAACTCACTACTGAATGAAAAATGGATCAAGATAAAAATTAAGAAAGAAGAACTCAAAAAGACTTCCTAGAATTGAATGAAAATGAAGACACAACATACCCAAACATTTGGGACACCATGAAAATAGTTCTAAGAGGCAAGCTCATAGCATTAAGTGCCTACATTTAAAAAGAGACAGGGAGAAAGAGAGCTATCTTAACAATAATGGCATACCTGAAAGCTCTAGAGCAAAAAGAAATCATACCCAGAAATAGTAGACAGCAAAAAAATAAACTGGGGGGATAAAATTAGTAAAATAGAAACAAACAAAAACAACTCAAATTGCCAATGAAACAAAGAGTTGGTTCTTTGAGAAAGTCAGTAAGACTAACAAACTGTTAGCCAAATTATCTGGAAGAAAGAGAGAGAATATTCAAATCAACAAAATTAGAAATGAAAAGGGAGATAAAACACCAAGGAAATCCAGAATATCATAGAGATATACTTTAAAAACCTGTACCCTACCAAATAGGAACATCTAAAATAAACAAATAAGTTTCTTGATATACATAAATGATATAAATAAATAAATGCACAAGTTCTTGAGCTACAAATCAAGATCAGACAAGCAATTTAAACAAACCTATAGTCCCTAGTAAAATAGAAACAGTATTTAAAAGTCTTTCAACTGAAAAAGAGCACAGGGCTGGACATTTTAGTAGAGAATTCTACCAGACTTTCAAAGAAGGATTTAATGCTAATATAATTATTCCACAAAAGAGAAACAGAAAGAACATTGCCCAATTCATTTTACAGTGTCACAGTTACCATGATCTCTAAAACAAAATAAAAGCATTGCAAAGAATAAGAATTACAAATTTGACTTATGAAAAATAGATGTAAAAACACTCAATTAAAATACTTGCAAACCAAATCCAAGAACACATCAAAATTAAAAAAAAAAAAAATCACCCATGATCATCAAGTAGACTTCATCCCAAAAGAGCAGGAATGGTTCAACATAAGTAAATTGATAAGAGTAATCCACTATATAAACACACTGAAAGACAAAAAAACATGTGACCATCTTATTAGATGCAGAAAAAGGCCTTTGACAAAATTCCATACCCCTTTAATCCCCATCACAATTACAAAACAATTGGTCAAAATCTCTGCAAAGGACAATTTACAGTCTTTTATGGAAACACATAAAGCCAGGATGGCTAAAACAGTCATGAATAATAAAAGAACTTTGAGAGGTATCGCTATCCATGATTTCAAGTTTTACAGTGATAAAGTAATAAAAGTAGCATGATATTGGCACAAAAACAGACCTGTTGGTGAATGGAGTCGAACTGAAGACCAAGGTGTTAAGTCCACACACCTATGGACACCTCATGTTTTATAAAGAAGCCAGAAACACACACTGGGAAAAAGACAACATCTTCAAAAAATGGTGCTAGTCAAACTAGATTGCTGCAAATAGATCCATCTGTAGCACTCTGCACAAAATTCAACTTCAAATGGATCACAGACCTTGACATAAAAGCAGACACACTAACGGGATAGAAGAGAAAGTAGGGAATAGCCTTGAACTCATCGGCATAGAAGAAGACTTTGTGAACAGAACACTGTTAGCACCAACGCTGCGACTAACAGTTAATAAACGGGACCTCATGAAATTGAAAAGCTTCTGCCCAGCAAAGAGCACTGTCATCTGGGAAAAGCAACAGGCTACAGACTGGAACAAGATTTTTACCAATTATACATCTAACAAAGGGCTAATATCCAAAATATATGAAGAACTCAAAAACCTGGATATCAAGAAAACAAATAATAATTTAAAAAACTCGTGTGTAGATTTAAACAGAATTCTCAAGTTTGAGAAAAACAAAGAAATGTTCACCACCCTTAGTCATCAGGGAAATGCAAATCAAAATGACTTTAAGATTCTATCTTGCACCTGTCAGAATGGCTAAGATCAGTAAGCCAAATGACAGTTCATGCTGGCAACGATATGGAATACAGGGAACACTCATCCATTGCTGTTGGGAATATAGATTTTACAGCCACTGTGGAAACCACTGTGGTGGAGCCTCAGGAAGATGACAATCCATCTGCCTCAAGGTCCAGCTATACTACTCTTGAGCATCGGACAAAAGGACTCTACACTCTATTACACAGCCACTTTCTGTTCCTTTATTCATAATAGCCCAAAATTGGAAACAGCCCAAACGTCTCCTAGTGGATGAATGGGTGAAGAAAACATGGTACATTTACACAATGGGGTATTATTACTAAGCTATTTTTTAATTACATGAAATTCACAGGCAAATGGCTAGAACTAGGGAAAAAAATCATCCTGAGTAACTCTGATCCAGAAACACAAATATGATATCTATTTGCTTATATAGGGATATTAGCTGTTCAGTCAATGAAGCAAGTACTGCAGAGGTTAGAAATAAAATAAGGAACTAGAGGGTATGGATAGATCTCCCTAGGATATAGAAACAGAATAGATAGTTATGGATGGACAGAGGGTAGGGGGAAAAATGAATGGGAAATAGGGAATTAATCAGAAAGGGGGAAGGAAGAGAGATGCATAGAATATGCAGAAAGGCAGCTGAAATTTCTGGCCATTGTAGGGGTAGCATGGAAACATAATATAGGAGAAATTTCCTAAAACACATGCTTATCTGAAGGTGAACTATATGAAATCACCAAATAAAAGGGGAGACAGCCCCAACTGGACATCTCTTGTCACCAAATGAAGCTTCCAGTGCCAGCAATGGGTTACATCTAATTGAGTTATATGCCAAAGGGATCTCATGTGAAACCCCAAACAACCAAGGCTGTTTTCAAGGCTGCTCTCCCACAAACTGACAGCAAGGCCCTATTGCTGAAGACAATACCTACACAACTCACTGAACATTGAGAAGCCAAGCTGAAGCCTAGCTAGAGTCCTCACCCCTATGGGCATTATAGTATTTTGGCCTGAAAGGTACTCTACATGCTACCAAAGGAGAAATGTAAACACCAATGCAACTAGAAACACTTTGATCTACAATGGTGTCTGCCCTACCTACAAGACATGCTAGTGCAAAGGTGGCACAGAGCTTGTGAATATCTGATACAGTTTAAAGCCCACTCCATAAGATGGAAGCCACACTCAACACTTGACCTACTTAGAACCTGAGACTAAATAGGCCAGAAACCTAAGTTAAGACAAATATTAATGTTCCTCCCCCCAAAAAGAGAAAGAAAAGAATGAAGGAAAAGAAAGCAAAAGCAAAAGAAAAAGTAGTGATAAAAATGACTCTTAATGACCTGCTATATTCACAGATCAAAATCTTGCTCAGCCATCACAGTCTTAGTCTTTCTCCTTCTCTATGTTTTCTTCCTTTTTCTCCTCTTCTTTTCTTCTCTTGGTTATTTGTTTGCTTGTTTGTTTAAATTCTTTTTTTCTCTCTCCTTTTTTTTTTTTACCCTACAGGTCTTTTGTGTATAATTATGCCTTCTGCCTTTATATTTGGGTACCATTCCTGAGTGGGCAAATGAGTGGGTCTCTGCATCTATACTGTTTCTTGTGTCAGTTGTTGGAGTCTTTTCCTTTTGTTTGTTTCATCCTATTCTAATGTTTGATTCTGGTTTTTATATTATATTATATTATATTATATTATATTATATTATATTATATTATATTATATTATATTATAATAGTTTATTATTATCCCTTAGATGCTTGTTTGTTTTCTAATGAGACAAAAAGAAGATGGATCCAGATAGGAGGGAAGATGAAGAACTGGGAGGAGTCTCAGAGAGAGGAGAACCCATAATCATGATATATTAAATGAAAAAATATTTTCATTAAAAGAAAAATAAATAATTTCTTCTTCTATCAAGACACATAGTAGTTTAAGAATAGAATACCTCCATTTGTTTTTAACCTCACACTTCAACTTTTAACAGTCTAGAGAAAAGTACTATTTCAGGAAATTTCATATGTCACATCCCTCAAATATATGTGTCCAGGTAAGAAAAATTCTTACCTAACTGTTCTCAAGTACTAAAAAGAAAAAAATAAAAGTTTTCATTTCAGGTGGTTACATTTCCTTTTTCCTAGGCTACTGTGAAAATAAAAAATATAATTTCATAATTATAAGCCCTTATAAAGTTAAGTAATATTTTTTTCATAGACCAAATACCTGAGTAGTCCATTAAATTGTCTTGCTTTCTTGTGTGCACTATTGTTTTTTATTGTTTAGCTTCCACTCTCAATTTATTTTCAAATTGCGAAGATAAGTCAGAACTCAGTTTTCATTAAGTACCTAATAGGACTATTGACTTATTTTTGTAAGTGATAAAAATAATTTAATAAATTATCTTAATAAGTAATATTTGTTATCTTCATATTTAGAGTGCATCTAAATTTTTCAAAGTTCTTATTATAGGTTTTTGGAATATCCATATATATATATTATATATGTGATACACATATATTTATAAAATGTTTTGTGTGCATCCAAAAATACTACCTTTCACAGTAGCTCATCCTGATACCAGACTGTCTACAACAGATTGACATTTTAAAACAAGGTTAAAACAAAAGATAAAACAAAACAAAACAATGTTTACCTATATAATGTATTTCTCAGACCTCTTTCAGGCTGGCTTTGCTTTATGTTTGTTTGTGGAGTGTTACTCAGGGCAATACTAAGTCCACCGAGTGAAAAAGTCCCAATTTAAGAATCATAAACTCTGTGCTGTCACTACAGGAACTACAACTTGAAAATAAAGCACTACAGATTCATTAAACCAAATGTTATGTATTTTATATGAACTAGCTCATTCAATCATTATAATCATTATAGTCTGAATATACTAAGATATGACAAATTATTCCTGGTAACAAGGCTGCCAAATGGCTAATTTAGGATGACCATTCTACTCATACTGCCTGATCATATGTGTTCCTCTTCCAATACAGACGGTTGAATAAACTGCAACAAGTCAATCTGTTTTCAGCTTTTAATTCTTTTGGAAATGGTCCTTGCTACGTACCCTAGTCTGGTGTTAAAGTGGTCACCCTCTTGACTCAGCCTCCCAAATGCTGGGATTGTAGTCATTCACCACCATACTGAGCACCTGCTTAATGTTAAATAATCTACATAGTTCTATCCTTTGAAGCAAAGAAGAAATGTCAAATACATGTTTGATATTCACAGCATTACTTTTTATAAGTTTCAAACTACAGCCCACCTGGAAAGTGAAAATTTCTCAGATCCATTAAGTGATTTTGTCTAACAATTTGGTAATCCCTGCCAATTCTAGGTTTGATAGGTTGTATGTTCTTCACATTGCTAAAATTTTTGGAAAGGACATAGCCTGCAACATAATAAAGGTAGCATAAATCCGTATGTGTCAATGCACAAGCCTAAGCACAATATTCATAATGACATTATCAAGACAACAGTTTTCTCTGTACATAATATATGTTCGAAATACTAAGACAAACTCAGATTTCTGCAAGATCATTTCCTGACACATCAGCATGTACATTACCGCAAAGAACCAAGTGAGAGCATGCGCTGGTTCTCAGTAACTAACTGTTCGTTGCCATAAATCATTCTCACTTTTTAATAAAAAGAAAAAAATAGCACTCATATCTAAGTGAAAACAGTCTGTAAGCACCCAGACATGCTCCTAAGAACATGCAAAAACAAAGGTATTTTCTGCGGCAAAATAGGAAGCATCTAGCGCTGAGGCTGCAGGCTGGCCATCTGCAGCTGCACCCAGCCAACAGGGCTCTGTTTCTACACCAGCAATTCTATGGCTGTCCTTTATCTAGTAAACTGGCAGTTTCTAAGTCTCAGACAATGCAATGGAAAAATCTCAGGGTGTTTTGTTCCTCTAGAAGTCGTAAGACCTGGGCTCTGGCCACGCAATATTCCCCTAACAAAAGCCTAGCGCTGAGAGGTACTCCTCTGTGCCATGTGTTGTGAGCACGGCACCTTCCTCGATCTCCTATAAGGCACCTAACCTACTTCTCATTTAGGGCTCTTACCCGACTGATCCCTGAAGTAAACTAAATTCACAACTCATAATAGGAAGCAAGTGCTCAACAGAAATTACCACCTCTAACTTCATTTTCTGATAGAGCATAAAGAGTGAAATAATTCCAATGTTTTAAAAATATTTTATTTCACATTTTTGTGGTAAAATAAATAATAGCTCCTTCTTAAGAAAAGCATTTTGCCTAAAATTTTTAATAGAACACTCACATAAAATAAGTATTATAAATCATGTATACCTTCAATGATAAGAAATATCACAGGTTTGAAGTTTTGGGAGTTTTTATTCAGTTGGTTTTTTGTAGTTTCTTGTGTAATTTCTAAGTATTATTTATTCAAAGTAATTTTCACTAACATATAAGCTCTTAAATTGATTAAGTTATCGGTAACTTAAAATTTTCCCCTATTTTTTTGTACTTCCAAACATATTTAAAAGTTGATTTTTATATGCCAACCACAGAATGCAAGGAAGTTAAAACATTCAACAAACAGGTAGGGGGAAAAATCTGCTTTTCTGTTTGAATATTTTAAAAGTGAAAAATGTAACCTCATCAACAAACAAACAGTCAACAATCTGTATGACTGTTACAGATTGGTAAATATAGAAACATAAAACAAATTACTCTTCTAAAACTAAGAGGCTAAAGTGTAACTGTAATATTATGCCCTAAATTTCCAAGGAAGACAACAGGCAAAAGACAAACACATACACAAAATCATGAGTTCCTCTGGTGGAGTCAAAATACTCCCCAACACTTTGACTTCCACCATAGAGTTGTAAAAGTTTTACATTCAAACGTCAAAGGTTAAATAAAGGAAAGGAAATGCTTTTTATCAAATGGTCCAGCAGCTGCCACCAGTTTGAGTGGCCAGCAGGAGCCTGACGCCCAGCAATCAAGTAAAACCAAGGAGACTGCCTTCCTTTCCCTAGGAAGGCCTCTCATGTCTGGAGGCTGTTTGTCCACTAGAAAATTGACACAAAATGTGTAAAATTGAAACATTCTGCTTCTGGGGGATTTGTCCAGAGGAAGAGGGTGAAGCCTTCAAGTTTGGTATGAGTTACAGGTAGCAAAGGGGGCTACAAAACCCTTAAACATAAATCTGCCTTCCTCATTAGAGTATTTCATTTTGAACCCTTGGCGACATTTTTATAGTTGTAAAATTTTGTTAATGAAATTAGAGGTGGAAGAGTATTTCTTGAATCTTTGCTAGCATATGAAAGCAATTCTAAACACGAGCAATAAGGTTAGTGATCTCCGAGGAGAGCTTTGAAATCTTGTTAACTCCAGACAGACACTTCACAGAAAAGAACTGACAGACACACGAGCTTTAAATTAAATGTCATTTCAATATTAAATTGTACTAATTTTTTACCTAAAAAATAGACAATATTAATAGAAATTTTAAAAACATATGAAGTGACTAATATTTTGATAACGTAATTCTAGAAGAAAAGCAAAAACTGGCTTTAGTAGTGCGCACTAGGTGTGCAGTTCCAACTTATCAAGGAAGCAGGACACAAAGTGATCAACTGTCAGATTGACCATGCACAGTATCTCTGGCCACTTGCACAGGAGACTAGGAAAGTTAAAGGAGCTCTTATGAACTACTTTAAAGATACCTGGGAATTTTTCAAATTATACACACTGGCAGTTAATCCTCTAACTTGATAAACTGCACAAAAACATATAAATAAACCTTGGGTAATATGGAAATAAGGCTGAAACTTAAATCACAATGAAAGCATTATGTGTCACAAATACAAATGGCTTCTGTTGTGTTTTGCTTTGTTTTGTTTTGTTATCTTTGTCTTTGTTTTGTTTGGTAGGTCTGTGTGGATGCTCTGCAACTTGTTGACAAAAGCATTTTGTCTGGTTCTTCAGTAAGTTTCAGCTGTATTAAGTACAAGCGTTCTAAGTCAAAGGCTTTGGAACCTGACTGTAAATATTCCTTACAGCTTCTCCAGCACCTAGTCATCATCAGAAGAGCTCCTCACTCACCAACTGGAAGCCTGTGACAAGGGAGTCTGAGAAACTGAATGGCTGTGTGGTTACTCTTCTCGCCCTGGCTCCTTCCACACACATCATTGCTTACTCTGAGCTTTAAATGTTTGCATTATCCCAAACTTTTTTCTAGTACATTCTAAGCATACAATATAAAATCTAGCAAGTATTGCTTCAAGGTACTAAGAACTTTTAGAAATATCTAACACGTTTTTCAACCAATAAAACATTTCTCGGATTGACTCTGCTATATGGAAACGAGGGGAAAGCACTAACATCTGGGCTCCTAACTGTCATCGTCACCCCATCAATGTGTTCTTTTTCTTTCAGAGGTCACTTATCACATCCTGATCTTAAACTTCAAGGGCATAGACCACAGCTGCCCTGTTTCTGTTCTCAGTTCTACTGCACTGCGGCGGCCAGTAGGCAGCTAGCTGTCCAGTGCAGCACACACAGTAAGATAACTTCCCGTCCTGCAAATATGCCATATATATTTACCTGACAAAAGAAAGCTGGATGCATCCTATTCATCCTCACAGAACGAATAAAGTTCTATTTATAGTTAATCATCTATCTACATAACGATAGCATCTTAGAATCCTAGACCAGTAAAATCCTGCATGACACTATTTTATAATAGTACAATATTTCTTTTATTTTTTTGCAACTATAATTACATCATTTCTCCCTCCCTTTTCCTTCTTTAAACTCTTCCATATATACCTCTTGGATCTCTGTAAAATCTATTGCCTCTTTTTTCATTAATTGTTATTACACAGATATATTTATATTCCTAATTACATAAGTACAACATGATCAGTCTATATGTCATTTTTATATGTGTTTTTTTAGGTCTAATCATTTAGTATTAAATAGCCAAGTGGTATGCTCTTTCTATAAAACTATTTTTAATAATATTTTTCTTTAATTCTTTGAGAATTTCATATAATGTATTTTGATCATATTCATCCATCCTCCAGCCCTAACTCTTCCCAGATCCACCCTCACACCCATACCTACCCATCATTGTGCTCACATTTATTTAATCTATTCACTCTAGTATGTGTTGCCTAAATATTCTTTGGAGCAGGGTCTACCTTGGAGAGAATGGTCAGAATATGTACCAAAAGTCATACCCTTAAAGAAAATTGAATTCCCCTCTCCAGAAGCTATGAATTATCAACAGTTACCAGCAAAGGGCTGCACTTTTTGCCCAGCTCACCACTCATGCGGAGATTTTTATCTGGCTTCCGTTTGCACTCTTCATATACACACTGTCAAAATCACTATGAATTCTTAGATGCAGCAACCCTGTTATGCCTTGAAAACATTGTTTCTTTGTAGTCACCTACTACCTCTGGCTTGGACAATTTCTTTAGCCCCCTCTTCCATGACAATCCTTGAGCCTTGGGGTGGCAGGGAGTGCAATATACATGTACCATCGCTTATTACCAGGCCACAGAAGAAGACAATGCAGCCACTCCTGATGTGATCCGATAGACTAAGATCAGAAGGAAGGAGAGGAAGACCTCCCCTAATAGTGGACGTGGGGAGGAGCATGCATGAAGAAAGGGGAGGGGAGGAGGGAGGGGCTTATGGGGGGATACAAAATGAATAAAGTGTAATTAATAATAATAATAACAATAAGAAGAAGAAGAAGAAGAAGAAGAAAAGAATCACAAAAAAATCTCTACTCTAATTTCCACTTACTGAATAAAAAGATTCTCTAATGAAGGCTAGGAGATGCACTTATCTGTGGTATAGTAGTCAGTAATTAAGAGTCATCGTAATACCATGTACACTTAGCAGAATAAGAATAGCAGGTTCTCTCTTTGAGTGTTAAATATCTTCTGCTTCTTTAAAGCTCGTTACCATGAACACTGCTGATACATTTTTACACACTCTGGAAGAATCCAAGAGCTAAAACTACAGGAACAAGAAACCTCAAAATTCTGATATTATCAAATTTCCTTTAACTTGATAATCTTACAAAGACTATATAATCTAACATTCATGTCTTTTCAGGATAATTAAAAATACATTGTGATTTGGGGGCAGTAACGAGAAACAAGGTCTCACTGTGGACTCACGCCATCAACCCCTGCTTTCCGGCTCCTAACTGCTACAGTCATAGGAATGCCCCCCCCCACCCCATGACGAGCAACTGCCCATCTTAATGCACTCACTTTTTCCTCAGTGAGACCGACTGTTCACACTTCCTCTTTGGTGAGCTCCTTGGAGACTTGGCCAGTTGTTCTCTTAACTTAATAGATGCTTGCTATCAAGTGACTGTCAAGCCCACTTGAGTGCTTCTCAATCTATTCCTACCAACTTATTACATGCATTTACTTTAAAATTTTCCTTCTATTTTATATATATATGGTGTACATATGTAAATATATATAATATATGTATCCTTATATTTTATATATATGGTATACGTGTGTGTGTGTGTGTGTGTGTATACCATCATTGTGGGATCAAGCACACCAGTCTCTAAGGTTTCAAGGTTTCAGGTTAGGTAAACAAAGGCTTTCATCACTATAATACATTTTTAAAGTAAAGAGTATTTTCCCAGAATATGTAAAGCTTTATCATTCCTTCCAATGTTTTTCATGATGGTTGAGTACCACCACTCAGAGTGGCCAAGCTAGCACCAAACCGCCATAAGTGTTTTCAGATTAGACTTCAAGTTACTTTTGAAAACATAAGTGTGGGAGAAAGGGTAGAACTGGGAGGAGATGAGGCAGGGGGCTACAGCTGAGATACAAAATAAATACATTGTAATAAATACATAAATAAATAGATAAATAAATTTTTAAACAGAAAACAAATATGAATACAACTTAAATATGTTCATTTAATACAGCAACATTCTGAGTAAGTTTTTACAATCATTACATTCCCTATTTACGGTTTAATAGCTCTATAAATTAACTGTTCTCAAAGACCACTGTGATGCCCTGACTTTGAAGGATAAACATGGAGAGTGTCCATGAAGGCTGAAACACTTAAAGTTTTCTCCAGGATGTCTCACCATATATGACTCATCATATTCCCTACCCACCAAAATCACTGGCAAGCAATAAAAAAGAGACTAAATATAAAAGAATACTTTAATAAAAATCAAATAACCAATGATGCTCACTAAAAGGCTATCTTATTGACATGTTTTTACTGTTCATTTATTATTTTCACATAATATAACCACATTTTTGCAAGTAAGTCAGGGGTCCAAATATACAAGTTTGAGTTAACAAAATAACTTCTACAAATTAATGACAACTGGCTTACAAATACATATACATTACACATTTTTCTCAATCATTTAACAAGAAATATATTTCATATTTTACATAAATTTTAAAATATTGATAGCTTTTCTTAATTTAAAAATTACAAGAAACCTATATAAAGTATGGTGAGTATTCAATAATTATTTTGGCTTAGAAAAAGGTTCAATACATTAAAAATACTTTGAGTTAAAAACAGGGAACAGTTCAAACTCTTTAATTATAAATAGTATCAGAAATTCAATTTGAAGGTAGTTGGGTAAACTACTGAATGCAGATTCAAATCTAAACAAATAATGTCTATAACTTTTTTTCAAATGGGTCATCAAAAATAATAAGGAACGGTAGAATCCTCAGCTCTAACATTTGTTTGGAGTATTTTTATTAAATCTCAGGCCTCACTATATAGAGACTAGCCTCAAATTTGCAATCCTCCTGCTTCACTTTCTAAGTGTTACTTTTATAGGCATGCACTACCATATGTGAGTATCAGGGACTGACAAATTCACCTCGATACCAAATGAACTGAGAGGCCATCAATTTTATGCCATGGTATGATTGTTTGAATGAGATGCCCCCATAGTTTAGGCATTTGAATACTTTTGAATACTCAGTCTCCAGTTGGTGGCTGTCCTGACAGTCTTACAAGGTGTGGCCTTGCTGGAGAAAGTATGTCACTAGGGGTGGGCTTTGAGCACTAAAAACATTGGCACCATTTGAGTTGGCGCTCTGATTTCCTGCTTATGGCTTGGAATGTGAGCTTTCAGCTGTTCCTGCCATCGTGCCTGCTGTCTGCTGCCATGATGCCCTGCCATGATGATCTGATGGACTTTCATCTTTCTGAAACCATTAGCCCAAAATAAAGTCTTCCTTCAATAAGTTGTTTTGGTCACGGTGTTGTATCGCAGAAAGAGAAAAGTAACTATTACACAAGGTTTTCCTCATGAAATATGAATCTGCAATTTGAGTGTTATTATCATTTCTATCACTATCCTTTACTCTTTTACTAAAGCATTTTAGTAAAAATGCTTTATTTATTAAGTATTCCAGGCTACCACTATCTTCGGTGAAAAGGTGAAGAATTCTACTTTTTATGTGCTACATCTGGATTCTTCCTTCACCACTGACATCTTACAGGAACTAAGTTAAAATGCTTCTTTTTCAACTGCAAACAACTCCAATCACAGTTCTGTGCAGAAGGACACAATGCAATCTAGCAAGATCATCATATAACTAAAACCCCATTTATTCCAGCTTATTGTTTCTACTGGGATAGGTAAGATCTGTAATTAGCAAATATCTCTATTTCTAAAAAGAAGTTAGGAACTTCTTGTGTAAAACTTCCTAAAATGTGTAAGGTTAACAACATCTTTTAAATATTTTAAAATACCCAGGAGCCTAACAAAACTCTCTAGCTTCTTCTGCAAACACAAGTTTGAAATTTTTGCTTCAAAACAGCAGTTCATTCACAAAAGTCACATGTGCATCAATGACAGAAGAGAGCATGCGTTGACTTTATTAAGTTTTATTCTATTTACACATACCACTACTCATATGTTAATATTTAGTTTTCAGTAATAAATCCATAATACCTAATCTTTAAAATGTTTAGTTCTTTTAAGAAAAATTCTAATATGTAATATGTTACTGTAAACAATTTATTCTGTATATGGAACAGAAGAGAAATACTTTCTCAACTTTCTTGGATTTAGACTGAACAAGTAGAGAAAATAAAGTATAAAAAGCTGCTTTGTTGTGACTTTTTTGGGATCCTGAGCATGATGGAGAAAAGGAAAATGTATTTCCAGCCACGTTGTGATTATAATTACTCACCTAAGAATACATAAACAGATTCTGCCTCCTGATGTGAGTCTGCAGAACCCAAACCTCTGCTTACTTTCAATGTCTGTCAGAACGAAGGTAAAGTGCTGTCCAACTTGATTCTGAGACGCCCTAAGGTATAACAACATCATAGTATTAAATCTGTGCTCATTTTCTTGTAGATAAAAAGGCAAGACTAGTACTTGACATGGGTCTCACCTTTCCAGTACTGGGCTTTAGAAGCTGGACTGATATTCAATAACTAGAAGAGGCATGATCTGTAAACCAACTCAGGAGTTATGAGTCAAGCACAACAGTAAGTCCTAACAGCTCAGGGGTAGAGCACGTTACCATAATTAAATGCCTCACTTGGAAATCAAAGTTCATCCTATATTTTCAGAAGATTAAGTTACCCATAAAAATACATGATGAGGTTGGAGCCAAGGTTAGGTTACTCTCAACAGATTCTGTCTCTGCACTTACCTCTAGCCTATCTCTCTACAGTATTCTATTTTTCCAAATTTTTAACTGCTTGGATAGCAAACTGTGCTGCTTCATGCTCTAAGGGTGACCACCATCGTACTGATTGGCTTCCTCTGTTGACATTTTCACCCGCTGTACACCACGCCAAGCGCGACAGGCATCTTCCTTAGCATTACCTTTTAAAACTGTCAACAAGGGACACATTCAAACATCGTCTCAAAAAAACCACTTCCTACTGAAGAAGCCTATTTGGTCTGTAATGACTTTACCTGATTTTGAAATAAATAAAAGGGAACCAAATTATATGTCACACTTCAGCATAAGGGATGGTATAAATCACTAGACAAAATGCTTACCTCTGTTTAAAATGCATTAGCATATTTCCAGATACTGGCTCATAAAACCCCAATTGAACTTCATGTTCTTTGTCCCAAAATAAAATATTGATGACATAAAAATTTTGGTTTTAAAAGTCATACGTATTTTGAAAAGTTAAATAAATTACTACCAGTGTTCTAAAAGTATAAATTATTTTGTCACAAACTACCAGTTATTGAACAGGTACATATCGAAATGGCTGGGGCAAGGACACATCTAAATGGACTGTGTATTTTCTAGTTTTAAATACTTCAAATCAATCCTCCAGTGATTAATATGTTTCTGGTGTTCAAGATTTATAATATCTTATTGGATTTTTTTTCCTTTATTTTATACTTTCTTCCTAAAATAATTGTTTGTTTGTTGTTGTTGTTTGTTTGTTTATTTGTTTTCTTCGAGACAGGGTTTCTCTGTGTAGTCCTGACTGTCCTGGATTCACTTTGTAGACCAGGCAGGCCTCAAACTTACAGAGATCCACCTACCTCTGCCTCTCAGAGTGCTGGGACTACAGGTGTGTATCACCAAGCCTGGCATAAAATAATTTTTATTTTAAAAACTTTTTAGTAGGTTCTTAAAATATAACTAATAATAGTGATAAGTCATATGAAAAACAATAAATGTCATTATGTCCAAAGAGATTTCTATCATATTAAATTGCAATTGCATACAAGTTCATTTAGTGTTTGCAGTGAACTATAAACACAATGAAGCTGTCAAAGTTAGTGCGTTAGTTTCCCACAGCCACCCTCAGTAGCAGGTTCTATGACACTGTTTCTGGGAGAAAACTAACAGTGAGCTCACAACATCACACAGACACTCTTCCAGTTAGGATGAACAGGGAAGGAAAGCAGGGAAAGGTCTAGTTTTAAAGGAACATCTGAAGGTCTGATTAAAGACCAATAACTTTTTTTTTTCTGCTAGTGCTCACAGTCTATACCTAAAGAATAAGGAGGAGAAATATAACCTGTGGCCAGTGTCATTTTAAGACCACTATACTGGACACGGAGGAGGAAGTAAAACATGGAATAATCTGAAAGGTTTTGTCACTGTCCACATTATCTAATTCTGAATCTCACATCTCCCGGGTTTGCACAGAAGAATAAAGGTATATGCCATTTTCTTAAAATGTATATTTAATGTTTTTGAAATGTGTGCTAAGAAAGGAAGGATAAAGTGATCTTAATTATTAACTTATACTATACCTTTCCACGTCAAAGGGAAAACAGAACTTGGGCACGCTCTGCAGTACTTCCTACAAATGAAAATTCAAAATAAAGAGGATGCTTTAGAAGATTTTTTAAAGATGCAGTTAAAACTTTTGAGACAATTTCAAGGAGCTGGTGAAGTATTTTTAAGACAAAGGCACAGATTCTCAGACTGAAATAATTGATTATTAAAAAGGAATTAAGAGTGTGCTTTAGCAGATTGTGCTGACAATGCCCGGAAGCCCCAGGAGGGACCGGCCTGGCCGGAGGGGCATTAACGCCCTCCGCAGCCCTGCTGGGGTCCCTTCAACAAGGCCATATGGATCTCACATGGAGCAAGGCGCCAGATGGGCAAGCTATGTCTGCTGCTGCTTGTACCACAGGCTAGCCACAGGGACTTTTCACAGATTCTGCCTCAAAAATACAAATGTTGTTTCAATTAAAACGCAGGCAGAGAAAGGGAATGAAGTTGGCAGCAGAATAAATTACTAAAAGCTCTGACAATTCTGCATGTCCATATGATAGTATTTTAAAAACTACAAAAAAATTTATAAGACTTTGTATAGAGTGTGAAACATACATTTACATCTTTAAATACTCGGTGCTAAATTCATTTCAAATAGCCCTCCTAAATGTGTGTACTAAAATAAGTCTCTCATAGCCAAATATTAAAATAGTAAGTACTTAAAATCAATGTTTTACTAAAACAGATGATAATCTCATTAAAATTTAGAGATAATATTTATTTAAAATTACAATAAAATTCAAGCAACAGTCAGACAGCTGGAAAAATAAAAGAAGACCTACTTTGATACAGCTGAGTAATACATTAAAATTTAACTGAGCCTAAAGTTCTACCTATAATTACAAATTAAAGTAGGGCATCTTAGGCGCAAAAACTGAACACAATTCCTGTAAGGAAGCAAAGGAGCAAATATTTAAGCAAAGCCAACACTTCCACAAATGCCATTTACCAATAAAACTAAAATCTAGTAAAATGAGACAGATCCAAATGCAAGAACCTTCTATGGAAATACAGTACTGAGTATTTCTAAGTAGAATTTCTTACCTTTTAAAAATACATACTACAATTATCAGTTAAAAATAAAATACTGTAGAAATCCAATAGCAATACCAAAGAAAGTGTCAAGAGAACTAACTCAGAGAAGCAGAAAGAAAAGCATCATATTAAGGGGGAAAAAAAAAAAAACCCTTCAAGCCTTAGGGTGAGAATCAGACTTTCTTATGAATGCATACCATTAAAAGTTCGAACACAGGCCCATGTTTAGAGAAAGTTATTTTACTCTTGATAGTATTTTGCTAAATGTTATTAAAGAAGTCACTAGACATGAAATAAATTACTGAAAAACAGCTTATTTGAAATGAGGACAGTTGTTTTCATTTTATTGTTGCTTAGTCGTTATCTTTGGTCACACAACATGAAGCCATTTACCCATGGTTACAACTACAATGGTAAGATAAACTCCTTCAAAATTACCCATATAATTCAGAAAAATGTAACATATTCAGAGTCAATCTCTACCTCAGAATATATGTAAATTAGCTGTATATTTCACATAAATTTTCATGCTCAAATTAAGAAGGCAGCCTCTCCTTGAGTTGCTAAATCTTTCACAAACACCCCCTCTTTTCCATAAGCAACATGCATGCAGCACACTTCTGCAAACAGCCTCAGCTCGCTTCCCAACTGGCAGTAGCGTCCCTCAGGGGACAAGTCTTTAAACCTCTTCACTCTTTAAAATTCAACCAGCCAGCAGGTCTATAGACAAGTGTATAAAGAGTATAGAAAAAAACATCCTCTCAGCTCACGTCAGTGACAGAGCAGCTCTGCTGCTGACTGCTCTCCCCTGACACTCTAGGCAGGGTGCACACAGATCAATAGCTCAAGTCCTATCGAGTTCCAAGGACGTGGTTTCCTCCTTAATTACAGGTGCATTATAAACTAAAGTTATAAAGGGGGAGGGGTTAAAGAGAGAAAAAATGGACTCAGCTTTTTTCCTTGAGTCATTTTAATAACAGTGATAATTGAAAATCATACTTATATTGAAAATCTACATATATTAGAAATAACTATGAGGTTTTATATTCTAATTCTCCCTCCTTTCTCCTGTCTCTCTCTCACACACACACAAACACACAGTTACTTCTAGATATGTGTTCATAGATTACTTAGGTTTACCATACTGCTGATCATAAACCAGAGATAAGTTTCTTGTGCTACTAAAAAAATTTAGTTCTACAAAAATTTCCTAAACCAAGAAAAAAAAATAGTTTCAGAATATTTTAATAAAAATATATTATTCTCACACACACAAAAAAAATCACAATTGTTAACACGTGTCAAAGATAAAAACAAATAACAAAAAGAATGAACTAGAATATGAAATTATCTAGATCAAAATACCAATGGACAATAATGAATATTTTGTACATGTTCTTTGCAAAATAAGACAACTAATAATATTAATGATTGGAAGTAATTCACGTAAATGTCTTTTTTTTCTTTTTTAATCTTTATTTTTTATTAATTAAATTTTATTCAATTTGTATCCCCCCTGTACCTCCCTTCCTCCTTCCCTCCCAATCCTACCCTCCCTCGTCCCCACCGTAAACGTCTTTATTAAGTGTTTGTCCCACAGAATGTAGCTCACCTACAGCCTTGTAAAGAAGCCATCTTGTGAAAGAGAAGAGTAAATGCTAGTGTTGGACAGACAGTCCACTCACCCAGAAAGCTACCATGCAGCATCTAAGCTGAAACAAGCACTTAAGAAACAATCTTCCTGAAATATTCTAAAATCCACATCTGGTCTTAGAAGTGCTTTGGAAAGGCTGTAGGTTGAAATGTGTCATTTCTATGACCTATTTCCACTTCCACTTTCGCCACAACTTCCTCCAAACAAATGGCAGTGCTTTCTAAAGCTACATACTTCTCTCTTTCCTGTTGTGCACAGGAAATCTAATGTACACCACTTACTTCAACTTTGTGTATTACAACTTCTTACAGCTTAGGTCTCTTCATGAAGTACATCATTACCCATATATACTCACCCACTTCCCCACACCACTTTCTCAACAGTACAACGCCTCCCATTTAGGATGTGTAGAACTGAAGTTACAGCCCTTAACATATACAGTCACAGAATCCTCTCCAAAGATATCCAAACAAAAAATATGGGAATCATTTAGACCCCTCCTCTCCCCGACTCCCAAATACAACGAATCATTCACCAAAATCACTAATTCAATTTCATAACTATCCTGTCCCCCATTGCTGCATATGGCAAAGTCAGTTAAACTCCAAACCTCCATTCCTAAGACTTTGCTGGGACATAAATCCCCACAAGTGGAAGGGCGGCAGGATGGAGTGGTGGGTCTCCTCCTCAGAGGTCAAAGGCTCAATCTTGAAGGTTTTCTATGGGCAATCACTGTTCCTCCAGCTAATACTACAGGAAGTGATCCTAGAACAAAGCTCAACACAGTGCATAACAGTCAGGAACAGCTGAACTCTCATGAACAGAGAGGTGATGTAGATTCATGTAGGAACTAGTTAACTAAAAATCTCTCTCCAAGAATCAGGAATTATCTCTCCAGGTCCACTCTACTAAGTAAGCCCTTTCCATGTGCTTGTAGAATGAGCTGTGAGGATTTAGTACATCACACAATGACACAGCAGCAATGACCAGTTTCCTGTGAAGAAAGCATCTCTACTCTTACTTTTCCAGAAACTTACTATGAGACATCTAACAGTTAAACCAAGAACCCCTTCTAGAACTAGCCATGGAACGGAGGTGCACCTATGAACCTCACCACAGAAACAGTAGGAATAGCCAGAATCCAGACTCATTTTATTTCAAATAATCTTGACTCCAGTAATTATAAAGATACTTCAGAAAGGATCTTCACCAACGCTATATCTGACAGAGGGCTAATATCCAGAATATATAAAGAACTCAAGAAGTTAAACAGCAACAATCAAGTAATCCAATTAAAAAATATGAGGTACAGAGCTAAACAGAAATTCTCAATACAGGAATACTGAATAGCAGAGAAACACCTAAAGAAATGCTCAACATCCTTAGTAATCAGGGAGATGCA
>NW_026596057.1:30587929-30606033 GCF_907164565.1 Psammomys obesus
ACACCTGAAAAAACTAAACAAGGAGGACCCAGGGTAAGATGACCAATTCTCACTTAGAAAGACAAATGGGATGGACATTGGAAGTAGGAGAAAACAAGAAACCAGACAGGAGCCTACCATAGAGGCCTCTGAGAGACTCTACCTAGTAGTGAATCAGAGCAGATGCTGAGGCTCATAACCAAACCTTGGGCAAAGCGCAGGAAATCATATGAAAGAAGGGGGAGTTAGTAAGACCTGGAGAGGACAGAAGAACTGTATGTTTAGGATAAACATACTAAAAGCTGTACACCTAACGAAGCTAAGCAAGAAGGAAAAAACTGGGTAATATGAACAATCCTCACCCAGAAATGCAAACAGGACAGAAATCGAAAGAGGGAGAAAAAAAGGCAACAGGGCAGGAGCCTACCACAGAGAGCCTCTGAAAGACTCTACCTAGCAGTGTAGCAAAGCAGATGCTGAGGCTCATAATCAAACTCTGGGCAGACTGCAGGGAATCTTATAAAAGAAGGAGGAGATAGAATGACCTGGAAGAGACAGGAGCTCCACAAGGAGAACAAAACCAAAAGATCTGGGCCCAGGGGTCCTTTCTGAGACTGATACTCCAACTATGGACCATGCATGGAGATAATCTAGAACCCCTGCACACATGTACCCCATGGCAACTCAGTTTCCAAGTGGGCTCCCTAGTAAGGGGAAAAGGACTGTCTCTGACATGAACTCAGTGGCTGGCTCTTGGATCACCTTCCCCTAAGTGGGGAGCAGCCTTAGCAGGCCACAGAGGAAGATAATGCAGTCAGCCCTGATGAGACCTGATAGGCTAGGGTCAGATGGAAGGAGAGGAGGACCTCCCCTATCAGTGGACTTGGGGAGAGGCATGGTAAGAGATGAGGGAGGAAGGGTAAGATTGGGAGGCAATGAGGGAAAGGGCAACAGCTGGGATACAAAGTAAATAAACTGTAATTAACATAAAAAATTAAAATTTAAAAAAAGTGAAGGGAGGACTAGATAAGGACACAGAGATTACATGCCAGTTTCACCTCATCAGGAATTCCTTTCTCGGGCTCAGAGATGCCTGTTACATACTTGCGAACTCCTTTGTGAGGTTAGGTCATGGACACAGGCAAGATCCTTGGGTGATCCTTCAGGAATATATTAGTGAATGCTGTCCCTGACGTCAGAAAAGTCCACTGTGGATAGCCACACAAAAGCTGGTCCCATCTTCATGGGCCAGGTTATATGTTGGCTGTAGCCCAGTGTGGTCCTTCCCAGTGTCTATCTATTGTTCACTAGTCTCCAGTATTGAGCAGGCTTTCACCTCACTTAATACTGTGAGGTTCTTATCCTGTCATATGCCAGATCATAGATGAACTTTGAGGACAATCATGCTAAGTGCAATAAACATCTTTCAAAAACATAAAAGAAGTATCAAAAATGGTTACATTCAAAGAAGCAGAGAGCAGGATGGTGCTCACCAAAAATCGCATAGCATTCAATCGTGAGAGCTGAGGAGGTTCCAGAGGCCTACTATACACATTGCTCAGGGCTCACAGGACCTGGAATTGCATACAGTGGGTAGATCTCATGTACTTATTCCTACACAACAAAGACACTAGAGAAAATAACAGATACACTCTTTCGATTGTCTACTGCACTTTTCCTTAGTGCAATTTGAACTACTCCAATGGCCTTCAAAGAAGTCACTATGTCTCAAGCAAGTTGCTAGCTTTAACTTAACATTCATAAGCTTGATTTTCTTTGTACATAAGTGTATCAAAAACTAAAGCTGCAAGAATCCCCGTTTTGTTTAAAAAACAAAACAAAACAAAACAAAAAAAAACTGCTAGAATTCATTGTTATATAATCTGAGCAAACAGGTTTAAAATAAAGGTATATATTATCATTTAGTACGAAGCAAAGTAAGCTATAATCATATGGATAAAACACAATGGAACAAACATTAAATTGTATAATCTTTGGATAATTAGGTTTAAAAGAAACAGAAAACAACTCATATTTTAAATAAAATGATCACTACTACAATCAGTTAAAGATTAAAACATTTAAGAACCTAGAAGCTGATTTTTTGCAAATAGGTCTATATAAAAAGGCCAAAATTAGTGTTCTCCTTAAAGTATTCATAGTAAACATCCTAACATTATACTTCTTAAGATTTAAAATATCTAGCATATGTAAAATCTATTAAAATGCACATAATTTATCTGAATCAACATGAAAATATACCTAATAAATAATGCTATTCATCTGGCTCTTTTAGTTCTCCCTTAATATAATAATTTCTTTTCTCCAAAATACAGCAGCTGGGAATGAAAGAACGATTTCAAGTGATCATTTTTACATCATATTCTATCATCTTTTCATTACTTTCTCTGAGCTTTTCTTTGACTGAGCCCCTTTTCTTTAAAAAGAGGTTTCTTTGGAGATCAATCCATATTTCCATAATCCACACTGCAGTTCCTCCTCTTCTCCCCAGGGTGGACTAACTCCCACGTCCCCACCATGGCTTACAACTGTCATTAAGCCCTGTAACAATAACAAGATAACAAAAGAGCGGGGGGACATGAGGCTAGCTAGTACCATATGTTGACCAAGTTCAGTATTTCAGCTGATACCCAATATTTTTAAACCTATTTTTTTTTATAGTGAAATGTCCTCACAGCACTTGTTCTCTCAAACTGCATTTAGGCAGAAACTCTGAACACCAATGAGCAACCTTTCTTCTTTTAAAAAGCCTATCTACTAAGGATGTGCTGAGAAAGGAGTGAACAATCACCAGACACAGAATGGTAAAATCAGGGAATACTGACTCTTCTCATCCCAAGCCCCATTCAACTTAAACCTAAGAGTTTTTTAAGACTCATGTATAAAGCAGCATGCAAATGTAAGCAAGCCTTATTCAAAGTAATACAGTCCATGAGAACCAAGGACTTAGGGCAACTTTCAGAGGCTTTATTTCCATCAAGTAACATCCAGGCATCTTACTGTGTTTCCACCTGTTGTTTCACAGTTCACCAACTTCCACTTCTTTTTTTCAAAGTGAAAACAAATTTAGACGTAGAGTTCCGAACAACAACTCCACTTAGAACCACGCGCTGCTCATTCTGTGTGGAGACTGTTGTGATGCACCAGCCTAGAAGATGTCACTGTGGAAAAGCAACTGTCCACTCTGCTCCTCTCAAACACTGCAGAACTAAAACCCAACTTTGCTACTGCTGATACAATGTTTCCATTGGCATCACATACGACTTGACTTCTATAGGCTGCACAGCATGGACAGGCCTTCCTATGTGGACTAAATCATTTGTAGAGTTTGAATACAGTGATCTCACTAATATAAAAACAAATACTAGCATCCTACCTCTAGAAGCTCACTAAAATAAAACTTCTCACCTGTCAGCAGAGCAGTTTTACAGGGCTCCAAATACAATGTTAGCTCAAATGTTTCTTAAATACTTCTTCAGTGTAAATTTGTGAAAGTGCATTAGTCCACTGTTAATCCATAAAACAAAATTTAGAAAATAGCATTGTTTTTCCAAATTACTTTCCTATGGTTGGCAATGAAAATTTTAACTTCTACAGTTCAAAAAATAAAACATGTATACAGTAAAAGAGAGTGTGGGCATGGTTTATATTAAATTTTCTAACATTGTACCTTCAAAGAAAATAAATTTCATTCTTATAATAGTTGCAGTCTGGTGCTCTTCTTGATGCACAGCAACATATCAAGGACTTAGCACTGACTATTCCTGCCAAAAGCATACTGATAAGACAGAACTGATATTTCAAGGTTGCTAAAATAGTTCCAAATTGTTGGGAATATGAAACAAAGGAAGCATCTAAATATAAATAAATTTTTTATATTCACCTACTCTCTTTACAAAACCTAACATTCTTAAAAACTAATCAATTTGTCATAGAAATAGGTTTGTATATGTACACACAGAAACATATGCATGTGTGTATACGCACTCTCATAAGAGTAGTAAATAAAATTTCCTTTCACATGACATCTTTATGACAGCACTACACCCAAACAAGTTTTCAAATTTTATTTCTGAATAGTCCATAACTCTTTATAATTATTTTTCTAACACTAGAGTCAATAAATTATTTCTGAATAATTTATATCTTCATAAATAAAGATCTTCACAGTAAATAAAATTACAAAATACCCAGATATTAATGCTGCTCAGTTTTAAATGATGAAAATCTTTGTATTATTCAAATCCCATTTAATTCAAACAGGGAAAGAAGACTGAATGAATATATACAACTATAAATGGTCACATGTTTAAGAAGCATTCCTTCTAAATAGCACAGTACGACAGCTACACTTGGTTGAACATAAGACTGTGTGAAGTGGCAGTGTTTTTGACTGTCAGGCAGCTTGCTGGCAATCTACACATAAGAAACCCCCCAAAAACACAGCTGAAATTCACACATAAAAATATTTATTTTACTATGACACACTTAAAAGTATAATTTAAACTTTCGAGATACTTCCTACAGGATTAGCTAATGAACGGAATGTCATAACATGATTGTGGCATGTGCCCTTTTCCAACATCTACGGAAATGAAAGACAGGAGGAGGCACTCATCATGAGTCAGTGATGAAGCACTCTGAACTTCAAGCTGCAAACTCCTTACCAACCCACATCTTTCATTTGTACTTAATTGAAACTCCACTATTTTTGTCCTAGCCCTTGAAATCTTTCTAAACTTAAGCTCACACAGAGCTCTTGCATTATCCCTTCCCAAAACATTAGTTACCTGTTTTTCCCACTGTGGTCAACATAACTTATCATGAGTTAATTCAACTTTCTTTAATCTGTCACTCAGTCAATTAAATAAACATTTATTTACACGTTATTATGTGCCAGCCACTATGGCATGTGGAAACTAAAAAAAAAAAAAAAAAAAAAAAAAAAAAAAACAATGAGAGAGGGGGAGATGGGAAAGAGGAAGGACTCTGACGTATATAACAGAGGTTATGAAATCATACACAGGATTCTGTAGAAGCTCAAGAAAGCTTTAGAAGAATAACATTCAAGCTGGGGTTTAAGATTAAGGAGAAATTTCAGCAATATGGTAGACTTAACAAGACCTGGTCCATGACAATAAAGTCAACATGCCAATGTGGATGAGTGAATTCTTATAAAGCTCACAAATAGATTAAAAGCTACAGGCAATTAATGACTGCCAAGACAGAGAATCAATGGTCCCGAGGGATGAACCCCCTGATCTGCTATCCAATTCCAAGCGGTCAGCCCAAAAACATACATATGAGCAGCACTAACTTGACTCAGCAGCCATATTTACAAGTATGTATATATTGACAATAGAAAATAGAAATAGCATGTGAAAGTACAAAAAGGGTTTAGTGTTATAGCCAGGGAACCGTGAGCAGGATAGGGGACTGAAGATGATCATTTTCATACATACGTATCACAATGAAGCCTCATATTTTGTACAAATAATATATGCTACTAAAAATGTTTAAAAGACTGTGAGGATGCTCTGTGTGGTGGTGCCCACCTTTATTCCCACACTCTGTGGAGATAGAGAAGGGGGGAATCTGTGTGAATTCAAGGCCAGCCTGGTCCACACAGCAAGTTCCAGGCCAGGCAGAGGCACACAGTGAAACCTTGTACTCAGAAAGACAAGACAAAGAAGACTGTGAGGACTGGTAAGTGCTGGATTCCTGGGTACATCAGTGTTCACCCATTTACACAGTGAACTGCTTCTAGTTTAGACCTGGTACAGGAGGACTGCCTGATGTATTATATCAAACTCACAAAGAGCATTTTATCAGCCAAGAGGACTGGCGACAAGTGATCACACTACAATCTGCTCAGGTGGACTGAAAAGAATGTTTCCTCATATGTGATCCCATAGTTAGGCCTCCCCAGGACCCTAGGAATCTTAAGGAGCAGTTTTAAAGGGAGAAATAAAAATAATTAGACGAAAAGGGACAAGAGGTTGCTTGTAGATCAGTGGACAAGAGACAACTAAGAAGATGAAGAAACAAGCACTTCAGACTGGTAAAATGAGTCCAAAATCATTGCAGGATTAGAACACACTCAGCTTAGCTTCCTATTTCAAAGTCACCTCTTCACTGTGGGGCCTTACTTAAAAATATTTATGATATTTATAAATCCACTGTTCACTAAAAGTTAAAAGCAACTTAAGAAGACATACCCTCATGGTCAAGGGCAATAGGCACAATCAGTATATAACACGCCTCTATAATTGGCTCATTCACATCAACTCCAAATTTCCCATCTATCAGATTGACATTCTCATCTAGAAAATTATCCTTTCAAAACATTCAAAATCATGCATACTATTTTTGAATGAATGTCTTTAAAGATATCTTTTATGAGATTTACTTTTTGGGAATCATACCTGAGAACTTAAGTATGAGCTGGTGAAATTATCATCTTACCAATGATAAGACTATATTAATCTCACTTCTTTTTAGGCAAATGAATAGGTATCCAGGGAATACCTATCTGATTTATTTTTATCAAAAAAAAAAATAGTGTAAACTATAATTCAGCCCTAAAATGATATTCCCATAATATAAAATTTTAAAATCTTTTTCTATACACATATATTTAAGTAGTTCATCATTTTGATCATTGTAAATATTTAAAGAACTAGAGAAACTGTAAAATGCCAACCAAAAAAAAAATCATCCTGCAGTTTCCTTCTGATGTTTTAGCTATCTAAGAAAATTAAGTGATAAAAATTATTTAGAAATAAGGAAATATTCCCAATTCAACTCCTAAATGTGATTGGGGAATTACTGTGACAAAAAAAATATATTTATTCACAGTACTTACACTTATTTCTAAGTAGATAGAAATAATGAACATATTTAATGAAGAATGAATAATATCAAGTTTTTTTGACTGAGGGTTATTTATTGTCCCCAAATATATATCCCATAGGTGAATGTGTAAAACTATACAGAGACCATAAACATGCAGCTGCTATGATTTTTCAATACAAGTGCTTCTTAACTCACCCACTTGGTCACTTCTAAAAATCCTTCCATATATTCTCCATACTTTTTCCTTTTCAACGTTGATCAAGAAAAAATAATTGCAGCTACATATACAGTATCAGCAGTTCATAGTAATAATGGAACGTTTCAACTTAAAATGTTTTTAAGTTATGTTCCCAACCTGGTCTCCAAAGTCCTCTGGGAATTTCCACAATACCACAGGATCTGTAAACAATTGACATACATTGTTAAAAAACAACTTAGGAAGATGTTTAAGGCAACAATTTTGTTAATATTCTTATAATGATCAATTCTGATTTTTTAACACAATTTTAAGTTCATTTCTCTATTTTTATCAAATTAAATGTTTGACATTTGGGGTTAAATAATCTTAGAAATAGAGTATAATAAAATTCCTAACTTAATCAAGTTACTAAAACTCATTCCTTTTAGTAATCTGTTTATTTGCATACCTCAGATTCCAAGGTTCTGAACAATATAGTCTCAATTTAACTACTTTTAAAAATGCTAGTTTTGGATTGAAAATAAAAATATATAAATAGTAGTTAATAATAATCAAACACAGCCTTAGAGACTAAACCAAAGAATATTACTTTAAAATTCCACTTTAAATTTCAGTTAAGAATGTATGATGTTAATAATCATGTTTGCTTTATATCACTTTTAAACGCTCATATTTAAAATGCAAAGTAATATTTAAGTAATAGACAAACTGCTAGGTAGGTTAAAGACAGCTTATTTAAAGTAAATTTGATTTTGTAATACACTTCAAGAAATAAAATGTGATTTGTATGTGTATGAATATCTAGATACAGTACAATAAATCAACAACTTTATAAATATTAGTACAGGTTGTTTATTTTCACATGTCTAAACCCCCCTTTTTAAAGGGGGTAAAGGATAGCATTGTTGGCTTTAAATTAGTACTAACAAATATTTTGACCATATACTTAATTCTGCCAAAAAACAAAGCTGAATATTTCAAATGAGTTTTAAAGGGTAACTAACAATGGATTAGGCTGCTGAAACCCCATGATAAAACTAACATACGGTGCCAGTCTGACAAAGTCTAAACTCCATCACAAGTAAAAAGAATCGGTAGCCCAGAGACTCTCTCTCCTCTGTGTATACAATCAGGGAACAACTCCATTTCATAACTACCACCATTTTAGAGTGTGTTTTTTTTTTAAAATAAAACCAGGTTGTGACATATCTTAAGCGTTAATTCCCCAATCAATAGACAGCCAGCACCAGCTCCTCTAGTTTTTCCTCCTGTATGTTTAATAGAGTGCTTTTTTTTAAGATCTTAACTTTCAAACAAAGCATGCTTCCACAAGAATTTTAACTTAATAATTAAGTAATGAAAATCTTCCACATAAGTCACTATAAATAAGCCACAAAAACATCTTGCATAAAACCATACAGTAGAAATTTATGAAGGCAACATCAGATGGTTTGTCCTCATCCACGTAAAACAAATGTCTACATTTCTGTAGTTAAGGAGAAAAACACCCCCAAGATCGAGTGAAAATCCTCAGGCAGAATTATCTTGTAGATCCTGTAGATAATTACATTCCCAAATTGTGTAGATTTATATGGTGCTTTTACCAAAACTGAGGCTGTTATGATTTGAATCTCATAAAGCAAAAGTATACAGGAGAATCTTTGTAAATAAAGTATGACAGTAAATCAATGGCAATAAAAACAAATCATCACACAAAAGTAGGCCAGTCACAGGCATAGAAAGGGCTTCAATGCTTAACAGCCGATCCCTCTTCATGAACCACAACTTCACAGTAGTTGCCATTTCAAAGCATAAGCAGGCTTCCTAGGCCTGAGTGTGAGCTGGGACATTTACCTGTTGCACAGCCCTTGCAGCTGGTTTGCCAGTTGGCCGCACTTAGCTAAGCATGCCTTCGCTGCCTCACTTATTCACACACCTTTGTTCGTTCATCTTTTTCTACATACTATGCTTTCATAGACGTGAAACAAATGACAGTATGGAAAGGTCTGTTGGATTAAACATCTAGTGGAAGATATCCTATTTACTTTCATTAAATAAATCTCATCTTTAGCAGCATGCAAAACTGTATTAGAATCATGTGCAACCACATTTGAAGGGGATTAATTTAGTTACTGCTTATGTGGTTACAGTCCAGCTACATATTTGTAGCAACCTTTTAGAGTACTGCAAAGGAACAAAAGACCTGAGAAAAATAATCCGATTTTGCCACTTCAAACAAAGGTTGCATTTTCTCTTCCCTGAGGATTACTCCAGACCCTCAACCTAATTTTATGCCGATCTTCCGGGTGAAGGGCTGAGAACTGCTGGCCGGGCTGTGCAACAGTGTTGGGGACACTGTTCCCTGCAGCCACTGCGCCCAGGGAGAGTCCATCCTACCTAGAAACATGGCTGCTGACAGGAAAATTACGGAAATTCATTCTCACATAATTACAACATAAGTACACAAATTTTGTTTAAGTCAGTAACCTTGTAGATAACAATAAACTACTATTTGTATATGAGCACAAGTGTTTTAAACTTACAATTTTTTAAATATAAAAATAAGACAAATCCCATGATTTGACATTTCATATTTTCTAGACCGTAATAAAAAACAAAAATATCTGAAGATACTTGTGTGGATTATACTAAACTACAGGATAAATAACTTTTTAATTGCCATAAATGAATACAATCTCTTTGATTCTGGGGAATTCAAATTAAATATATAGTTTCTTTATGCATTTAGAAAACCAGAGTTCAGACAATATATACTTCTAGAAAAATAGAATGTAAAATATTTGTACTTTGCTTGAGTACTAATTTGTTTTTTAATTACTTATTTTACTTTATGTGTATGTTTTGTCCGCATGTCTGTACGTCAGAAGAGAGCAATGAATTCCCTGAAACTGGAATTCTAGGCAGTTGTGAGTTACCTGGTAAGTGTTAGGATCCAAACAAGGACCCTGCAAAAACAGCCAGCGCTCTTACCTGCTGAGCCATTTCTCAACCTCTTAGATTAGAGATTTCTTTAATGGTTGTTTTACTTCCATTGTGGAATGAAGTTTATGTACCAGGGGATGAGGTCAAAGCAGGAGAACCTCTCCGCCTCGTTTACAGCTGGGTAATTAAGACTGCAGCATTCTTGGCTGAGAGTAAAGAACTTACCTCAAATATTTTCCAATAATAAATATCTTTGTGGCCCATCTAAGTTCCTCCTATTTCATTGAAAACTAAAGCCCTTGCCTTGTGATTCTCCACAGCATTGATGGACAGAATCTACCTAAAGTTTGCGCAAAGCATTCTGTTAAGCAACATTACTACGACATGACAACTCAACTCAATCTGAATATTCTCTCATTTGATAAATTCAAGAAATGCTAAAAAAGGAATGTCTGTTGGAAAAATGAATATTGTTTAATAAAAATTAGTACTTTTTTGAAAATGTGTGATTTTTTTTACCTGTTCACCTATGGAGATACCATAGTGAAGTTAAAACAAGGTCCCTGCCATTTACTGAAAAGAGAAACATTAAAGAGAAAGCATACATAGGCAGAATATGGTGGTACACGCTTTATCAGGGAGTCAGTGATGGTTCAAGGTACAGACATTCATTAGCGTAATCCACCATATAAACAAACTCAAAGAAAAAAATCATATGATCATCTCATTAGGTACAGGAAAAGCCTTTGACAAAATCCAACATCCCTTCATACTGAAACTCTTGGAGAGATCAGGGATACAAGGTCCATACCTAAACATAATCAAAAACAATATACAGCAAGCTGATTGCCAAAATCAAATTAAATGGAGAAAAACTCAAAGAAATTCCACTAAAATCAGGGACAAGACAAGGCTTCCCACTTTCTCCATACCTCTTCAACCTAGTACCTGAAGTTCTAGCTAGAGCATTAAGACAACAAATGAAGATCAAGGAGATACAAATTAGAAAGGAAAAAGTCAAAGTATTACTATTTGCAGATAATAGGAGAGTGTATGTAAGTGACCCTAAAAATTTCACCGGAGAACTCCTATAGCTGATAAACAGCTTTAGCAAAGTGGCTAGATACACGTTTAATTAAAAAAAAAAAATTAGTAGCCCTCCTGTACACAAATAACAAACGGACTAAAAAAGAAATTAGGGAAAATACCCCTTCACAACAGCCACAAATATAAAGTATCTTGGCGTAATTCTAACCAAGCAAGTGAAAGACCTGTATGACAAGAACTTCAAGTCTCTGAAGAAAGAAACTGAAGAAGGTATCAAAAGATGGAAAGATCGCCCATGATCGTGGATGGGTAGGATTAACATAGTATATCTTATGAAAAGCAATCTACAGATTCAGTGCAATCCCCCATCAAAATAACAGCACAGTTCTTTATAGATCGTGAAAGAACAATTCTCAAATTCATATGGAAAAACAAACAAACAAACAAAAACCTGAATAGCTAAAACAATCCTACACAATAAAAGAACTTATGGAGGTATCTCCACCCTATATCTCAAGCTGTACTATAGAGCAATAGTAACAAAAGCTGCATGGTACTGGCAGATATAGACTGGTTGCTCGACAGAACTGAATCGAACACCCAGAAATAAACCTACATCACTATGGTCACTTGATTTTTGACAAAGGAGCCAAAACCAGACAGTGGGAAAAAGACAGCATTTTCAACAAATGGTGCTGGTCTAACTGGATGTCTGCATGTAGAAAAAATCCAAATAGATCCATATTTATCTTCCTGAACAAAACTCAAATCCAAGTGGATCAAAGACCTCAATATAACACCAGATACTCTAAAGTAAAGTGGGAAAGAGTTTCATACTCATTGGCACAGGAGACAACCTCCTGAACAGGACACCAAGAGCTCAGGTTCTAAGATCAACAGTAAATAAATGGGACCTCTTGAAATTGAAAAGCTCTGTAAGACAAAGGATACTGTCAATAGAAGGAAACAACAGTCTACAGATAAGGAAAAGATCTTCACCAATCCTACTTCTGACAAAGGGCTAATATCCAAAAATATATAATGAACTCAAAACTTCAACACCAATAAACAAAATAAACCAATTAAAAAATGGGGCACAGAACTAAACAGAGAGTTCTCAACAGAGGAATGGCTGAGAAACACTTAAGGGAATGTTCAACTTCCTTAGTCAACAGTCAAACGCAAATCAAAACAACTCTGAGATTCCATCTTAAATGATCAGAATGGCTAAAATCAAAATCTCAAGCAACAGCACATGCTGGTGAGGGTATAGAGAAAAGGGAACACGCCTCTTTTTGGTGGAGTGTAAACTTACACATCAACTTTGGAAATCAATCTGGTGCTTTCTCAGAAAACTGGGAATAGCTTTACCTCAAGACCCAGCTATATACCTTTATATATCTTCTGGGTATAAACCCAAAAGATGCTACACCATACAACAAGGACACTTGCTCAACTATGTTGTTAGTAGCTTTATTCACAATAGCCAGAATCTGGAAACAACATACATATCCCTCGACTGAAGAATGAATACAGAAATTGCAGTACATTTAAAAACAAAGAAATCACGAAATTTACAGACAAATGCATGGAATTAGAAAAGATCATCCTGAGTAAGGTAACCCAGACCCAGAAAGACATACATGTTTTGTACTCACTTATAAGTAGATTTTAGTCACATAGTACAGGATAAGCATACTATGAGGCACAGACCCAAAGAAGATAAGTAACATAGAGGATCCAAAGGATGCATAAATCTTGCTCAGAAGCAGAGATAGAATGACAGAGGTGTGGAGAAAGAGGAACCCTCCTCCATTGCTGGTGGGAATGCAAACTGGTACAACCACTTTGGAAATCAATCTGGCACTTTCTCAGACAATTAGGAATAGCGCTTCCTCAAGATCCAGCTATCCCACTCCTAGGCATATATCCAAAAGATGCTCAAGTACACAAGGACATTTGCTCAATCATGTTCATAGCAGCTTTATTTGTAATAGCCAGAATCCAGAAGCAACCCAGATGTCCCTCAACAGAGGAATGAACACAGAAATTGTGGTACATTTACATAATGGAAAACTACTCAGCAATTAAAAACAAGGAAATCATGAAATTTGCAGGCAAATTGTAGGAACTAGAAAAGATCATCCTGAGTGAATTATCCCAGAAGCAGAAAGACACACACGGTATATACTCACTTAAAAGTGGATATTAGACATATAATAAAGGATAAACATACTAAAATCTGCACACCTAAAGAAGCTGAGCAAGGAGGACCCAGGGTAAGTTGATCAATCCCCACTCAAAAAGACAAATGGGATGGACATTGGAAATAGGAGAAAACAGGCAACAGGACAGGAGCCTACCAAAGACTGCCTCTGTAAGACGCTACCCAGCAGTGTATCAAAACAGATGCTGAGACTCACAACCAAACTTTGGGCAGAGTGCTGGGAATCTTATGAAAGAAGGGGGAGATAGTAAGACCTGGAGGGTCCACAAGGAGAGCAACAGAACCAGAAAATTTGAACACAGGGGTCTTTTCTGAGACTGACACTCCAACCAAGGACCATTCATGGATATAACCTAGAACCCCTGCTCAGATGTAGCCCATGGTAGCTCAGTCTCCAAGTGGGTTCCCTAGTAAGGGGAACAGGGACTGTCTCTGACATGGACTCAGGGGGTGACTCTTTGATCACCTCCCTCTGAGGGGAGAACAACCTTGCCAGGCCACAGAGGAGGATAACACAGCCAATCCTGATGAGACCTGATAAGCTAGAGTCAGATGGAAGGGGAGGAGGACCTCCCCTATCAGTGAACTTGGAGAGGGGCATTGGAAGAGATAAGGGAGGGAAGGAGTAATTGGAAGGGAATGAGGGAGGGGGCTACAGCTGGGATATAAAATGAATTAACTGTAATTAATAAAAAAAATAATTTAATTTAAAAAAGTATAGACAAAGGAAGTGACTAAAGGGATGGAACAAGGTGGGAGAGGGGGCACAGAGAGTTAAGAGGATGGAGAAAGGAAACACCAACCCACCTACAAAAACTTTGACCCAAATTTTACCCTGCCTACAAGATGTGCGGAGATAAAGATAAAGCAAATAGAGCTCAGACTGAGGAAATGCCCATCCAATACCTGGCACAAACAAAGATCCACCCTATTGGAGAGTGCCAACCCTGACACTATGAATGATACTCTGCTAAACTTGCAGACAGGAGCCTGGCAGAGGCTCTACCCTCTGAAAGGCTCTACCCAGCAGCTTCTCAAAACAGATGCTAAAACTCACAGCCAAACATTGTGTGATATGTAGGACATCTTGTGGAAAAATGGGAGGAAAGAGAAAAGGATCTGGAGCTGAGAGGAGCTCTATAAGAAGATCAACAGAGCCAACTAACCAGGGCCCAGAGGGGCTTGATGAGACTGAAACATCAACGAAGGACCATGCAGGAACTGGACCTAGGCCCCCACAAAGATGTAGCCAATGAGCAGCTTAGGCCTCATGTGGGTCATCTAGTACGGGAAGTGGGGACTACATCAGACATGAACTCATTTGCCAAGCTTTTTGATAATTTCCCCCTGGCCGGGACTGCCTTGCCAGGCCACAGGGGAAGAGGACATGCTCAGTCCTGATGAAACTTGATGTGCTGAGGTGGATGCGAAAGAGAGCTACCCTTTTCTGAGGAAAAGGGGAAGGGGGAAGGAGAGAGGACAGCCATAGGAAGGGAGAAGGTATTGGGCCACAGTAAGAATATAAAGTAAATATAAATAAATAAATAAATAAATAAATAAATAAATAAATAAATAAATAAATAAATAAAATTATGTGTGTGTGTGTGTGTGTGTGTGCGCGCGCGCGCGCGCATGCCTCCATAAAATCAGGCTGTAGGCAAGCTTATAGACATTTTCATAATTAGTGATTGTTGGAGGAGGGCCCAGCCCATGTTGGTTAGTGCCATCCCTGGGCTGGTGGTCCTGGGTTCTATAAGAAAGCAGGCTGAGGAAGCCATAAGGAGCAAATCAGTAAACAGTACCCCTTTTTAGTCTCTGAATAAGCCCTGCATCCAGGTTCCTGCCCTGTTTGGGTTTCTGTCCTGCCTCCCTTCAACGACGGACTGTGATGTGGAATGTAAGCCAATGGACTCTTCCCTCTGCAACTTGCTTTTGGTCATGGAATCTCATCTCATGGTATTACATAGCAATAGTACTTCTAACTAGGAAACATATTATATAAAATCCAATGGATCCAAATAACCCAATGGATGTTTTGGGCAACAGAAAATAGTCTAAGCTGGAAAAACAGTATCTATGATATCTTGAAAAACAAAAGAAAGCCTAGTATCCCTTGTATAAGTTTGCAAAATTTAACATATCAAGAATATTGCATAGCAGGGAGAGAGTTTGAAGGGATAAGCTGAATTGGGAAGAGAAGTAGCGGCAACCAAAGAAGAAAGAAACGGCAGAAAGGACAGCACAGCTGCCATGCTTGGTCATCAAGGGAAGCGGCATACCCTTAGAGATGAGTAATGAAAACAAAACTCACCAGCGCTGCCAGCCACAATGGTGATGGCTGCAGAATGGTAGCCACATTTACAGAGGCCAAGCCATTGTAAGAAGAGCAGGGCATGGGAAGAGGCAGACAGAACTTGTGGGATGAGCACCAGGCAGGAGACTTGCGTCCAAGCAAAGGAACTAAGTAAGCAAGGCTGTACAAGATGAAAAAAGAGATAGAAGACTCAGCTAGATGCCCTTTTCTTTGACAGCAGTATGTATTTGTGCATGCTGACAGGAACAATGACCTAAGATCCCTAAGAAGGCAGTGGGAGTGGAATCCTAATCAGGACAAGGACCCAGAGCTTGAAGAGAATCGAAAGTTTTTTCTGCTGTTACAGGAAGAGGAAGCAGAAAAGCACAATTTCTAGTAAATTTGAGAAATAAGTGTGGAGGATTTAAAACTGGAGTATAAAAACTTTTGGTTCCTCCCCCACCCTCATGCCATAGGAAGCTCTCTGAAGCAACAAGGAGGCATGAATTAGTTGTTCAGGTAATATTAAGTATTCATTTAGGTAACGCTTTAATTTGGCATTGAAGGCCAACAAAGTGGGACTTCTCATCATCATCAATAGCCAACAGATATCACGTAGATTCAGTCAACATTAAGGTTCCTGTCAGCATTAACTGATGAAAAGAAAACTTCAATATGTGAGTAGTTATAACTATAAATTAGTTATCACATACTAACATTAAAAAAAAGAAGTGATCTTTTTCAGTTAAATCCATAAATACTGATCTTTTACCAAAATATACAAATGCATTTTAAAATGCATACTTTGAAAACTATGACTATTTGAAACTGAATGACTAAGAAGTACGATAAACGGAAGCATGTGTAAAATGACAAGCTGTGGCAGGAGGCGTGCTGACTCTGCTCACTGGGGTCATGATGCCTTCTGACACCATTGAGGGTGCTGACAGCTGCATACTCAACCTACCTTCCCAACTCGGGTTAAACCAAAGAACAGCCACCTTGTCTACCCAAGTGTGTCACATAAATGTCCTTCTTGCACTACCGTGTAAACATATTTAAAAGCATATGCTTCGATAACCAAAGTTAAAATTATAATTTCTGTCAGATATGCTAAAGTGTTTCAAACTCATAATTGCTATAATTTTATATCCAACCTGATGCAAAGGATTTAAGAAAACATCCCACAAGTTATTTAGGACCTTGCTGAAGCTCCAGAGACCATAACAATCAATACCTTGCAAATGCAGCACGCACAACAGCAAAGCATATCTTATAGGACTGATGAAAGTATATCAGTCATTCTGACACTCTAGTAATGCAAAGTTGTAAGTCACACACCCACTCTAAAAAAGAAAACTATTATGAGCTATGTAATTTCACACATTTTAAGAACATAAACAATATTGAAAATAAAAGAAATTCATTTTGAAAATCCAAATTAGAGAAGATTCAATCTCAATAAAATATAGTCATGTGATTATACAAATTATTTTAAAGTTAACACACGAGAGGTGACAGACATGCCAGTTACCAAGGTTTGATCATAACACATTGAATACATCCACTGAGATGTCACAGGTGTCCAAAAGAACATATGCAAATACTGTGACAATTAAAATACATATTTGAAGACATATCATAAATACAAAATTTTATTAACTTCTTAAGGATCTTGTGAGAAGTCTTCTCAACATCAGTGTACAACAGAAGTGTCAGGAAAGTTCTTACTGCAACTCAGATTGCTAGATCTCACACACAGTACTGCTAATCTAGCATACGTGGGTCTAACAAGCTCCTTGTGGTACTTAACTGATCCTGCTCAGACTACAAGAATCACACCCTGAGAACTAATACCAGACCACATCCATCTTAAAGAGTAGCAGTAAGAAATTTAATATTTGTTAGCTATAAATATTCCAAGCTATTTCAGTAATTCAGAATCCTCTTTATTTTTAAATAAGATTTATTTGTGTGTATATAAAAACAGAAGCCAGAAGAGAGTGTCAGTTCCCACAGAGCTGGAGTTAAGTGGTGTCTGCAGGGCGCCCAGCTTGTTATGTTGGGGCTGAAATCCAAACTCCAACACTCCTGATTGTGAAGCAAGTGGTTTCAGTCTCAGAGCTCTCTCCAAGCCCTAGAATCTCCCTTATTATGTACATATACATGTGTGTATTCACAGAACTACGAAAACCACGATCATTCACAGCAATTACATCAGGAAATAATTCAGTAAGAAAAACACTACCAAATGTTTTGAAAAGTCTTTCATGATAATAAATACTAACATCATAATCCTATTTCCAGATCCCAGTGAAAAGAACGACATTAAAATTGAAATGTTTCATGGCATTTGTGGCTGTGTCATCTCAGAAGTAACCGTGGAGGACAACAGTCTTACAGTTATACACATGTACACACGTTATCCCCCATCCCATATGTCAATGCACAGGCATCCCGCTATCCACATTATCTTACAGTTATACACGTATACACATACACACACATGTTATCCCCCATCCCATATGTCAATGTTCAGG